>NW_008622456.1:13484-45144 GCF_000691845.1 Merops nubicus | reverse complement strand
GGGCATTGCTGGGGCTCCTCTGGCCCCGCTCCAGCAGCTCCCTGGCTCTGCTGTGCTGAGGACTCCAGAGCTGCCCCAGCACTGCAGGGGGGGCTCAGTGGCTTTACCCACCAAACCCAGAGCAGCTGCCTGGTGCCTGGCCTGTCCTCTGCTCTTGAGATGCCGAGCAGGACCCTGTGTCCACGTCACTGCCTGCTCAGGCACATGGCCACGGGGAGCTGGGTGCTCAGGGGACCACCAGCTGCCACAGCTGGTCCCAGAGCCATGCTGGTGGCCACCAAGTTTCCTCTGCAGAGCCGGGCGAGTATCAGCTCAGGGCTGTGGCTGCACAACACCCCATGCTTTGCACAGGGCAAGCTCAGGACCCTTCTTCTCCATCCCCCTGGGACGCTGCCAGTGCCCAGTCTGTACTGGAGGGGCCGTGTCTGCTCCCCGGGCAGATCTCCAGAGGGCTTGGGGGGGCAGGAGGCAGCTGGCAGCGTTCTGCAGCGCCAGGTCAGATCCAGGCCCTGGGTTTGGATTTACAGCTGCAGTTTGCAGAGGGTGGGAGGGAGCTCGAGATGGTTTTTGTCTTGGCGTGAGCTGCCAGAGCACTGTGCTGAGCAAAGCAGCTGCTGCCTGCCTTTAAAAGGGGCTCCTGTGCTGCAGAGCCCCTTCACCTGCCACAAAGCTGAGCTCGGGCCAAAGCCCAGCAGGCGTCTGCAGTTCAATAACATGAACTGTTCAGCTCAGCTCTTGGCTGGGACACTAAAACCAGGCCTAAAAATAGGAGGATGTCTGACCCTGAAGTGAAGGATTTTCACTCATAACCCAGCCTGGCCCCCGTCCAGGGTGACATCATCTAAAGGGAAGTTGGAAAAAGCTTCCAAATTTGTTGCTTTCTGTGCCAGAGCACTAAGTGTTTATATCAATGGATAGATAATCAAGAGGCACGTTCACTGTGGCCATGAATTTGGGGAAGGAGGGAATGGGGAAGTAAAGGCCTGAAGATGGAGAAGAAGGATTGGAGCTGCATGTGGGAATAGATTTTTGGGAACACTGTCTGTGTATAACTTGAGGGGAGATAATAGGAGCAAAAAGGGTCCTGTTCAGGCAGAGACTGTCCCATAAATCTGACAGGGTTTTTCCATTTAGATGTGCTAAAAAGTACTGAGCTACAGTCAAGGTTCTGGCCATCAGTCCACCCGGTGATACCTGCTGATATTAGTCATGGTTGTGGCTGGAGTCTGCACGATTTAGACTTTCAAGTGCATGGCTACTGCTCATGGTGGCTGTGGAAGCATCTGAGGTGGCCAGGTACTAAATAACCTCTCTTGATTTCAGCTCTCTGGTAGCTGAAAGCCACTTTGCCCAGGCTGCCCTTCAGGGATTTGACCCAAATCTGTGCTCCAGTAACATGGACGACTTTGCTGTTGTACTTCTAAATCCAAATTGCTTGAACCAAGTTCCTCATATTTCTGGACTGAGCTTCTTTGTCTTCTTTAAAAATAACAGTGTGTAGAAGATGCAGTAGGCCATTTTCCTCTGAAAATTGATGTGGTTTTCCCTCTGGATGCTGCCAGGCATCTCCTGTGCTCATCCTCTAACGAGGACACCTTTACCTCCCTGCTGATGAGTCCACCCTGGAATTCGTGGCTCTTTTCAGATGGTGGGAGCCGAGTGTGATATTTAGATGAGGTGTCTCCATTATCTGTTTTCCTTCTGCTTTTTAAACTCTCATTACATATTTATAATGCTGTTACAGCACAGATGCCTAAAGCACCACCGTGGGCAGTGTTTGGTCTCCGAGTCCCAAATGCAGCTGAAAAAGCTGCTCTGGCTGTGTAAACACCATGTCAAGAGCTGATTTCATGCATACTTCTGGGCATTTTTAACCAACAATGACAATGAAAAGAAGGGAAGAGTTTGACCATATCAATGTCTAATCTCAAATGAAACCAATTGATTTGGTTAGAGACTGAGACAAGTGTTCAGCCACCCTTTCTTGGGATTTTCATGCTCTTAGATCATCACAGCAGCAAAACTCTTCTACAGAGAAGGTTTGTAGACATCTGCCACAGCAACAGGCGCAGACGAGCTGCTTCTCACTTCCTCAGCCTTTGGGTAGGATCTGTCTGACTAAGCAGGAGGGTATTTCTGGTTGTCTGCTGGGAAGTGACCAGGCTGTGGTTGCAGAGGTGTTTCACAGGCAGCGACTGAGCCCGTGGAAAGCAGATGACAGCCCAGGCAGGCTCAGGAGTTGACTTCCCATGCTAGGGTTAAGTATATGGCCCAGAAAGGGGCTTGTTTGACACCTCTCTGACTGAGAGACCTATGTCTGTTGGAAACTAGACTGTGAAACCTCTCACCTCGTGATCCCTGATACTTGTGGAAGGCAGGAGGACCTCAGCCTGAGCAGCTGGGATAGATCTGGTGGCTGCCAGTGCTGCTGTAGGTCAGCTGCTCCACTGCAGACCCGTCCCTTCACACAGCACTAGAGGAGCTGACAGCAGTGTGAGACACTCTAGAAGGGCTGGGTTTTATTCTTGCAGATGGAGCTCTCTATTTTTCCTTGCTGGTTGGGATGTTCTAGCAAACACTCAACCTCCTTGTGATCTTTAAATGATGTAGAGGACCTGGATTTTACCAGAGCAAGCAGAGTTTTGCTTTGCAAAGTCCCTTCCTGCAGGTTCTGGCATGACTGATCCCCCTGCTCTCAGCACTCCCTGTGCTGCACGGTACAGGAGTTCTGTACAAACCTGGATTTTCATGCACATGAGCTTTTAAAGCTGTGTCTCTTTGAAAACACATCCCTAGATAGTCACAGAAAGTTGGAGATGGGCACACAGGACTTGGGAAGAGGGAGTGGGCTCAGGAGCTGTAAGGTTGGTGGCCAGAGGTGCTGGTGGACACACGATGCTGACCAGTGGTGCTGCACGTAGCACAAGCTGTCAGATAACACTCAGATACAACTACTACATGTTCAAAGGCTGCCACAGCATGAATTCAACCCTATTGTTCATGCAGCTTGAGGAGCAGTCCTTCATAAAACTCTCACATCCCCTTCCCCACACCAAATCCTGGTCTCCCCATCACACAGGGCAGACACAGGCTCACATGTGGGGAGACTTACAGCAGCTTTTTCCCCTCACCAGTCACTGGTTTCCATGGGGGTTTCTCTGCTGTGTCTTTCTGGCAGTTAAATACAAGCATTAGTTCCTTTATTTCCAGAGTGGAGCTCTGAGTACTGTATTCAACTCTGGACTCCTCAGCACAAGAAAGACATCAACTTGTTGGAGCAGCTCCAGAGGAGGCCACAGAAATGATCAGAGGGTTGGAACCCCTCTGCTGGGAGGCCAGCAGGAGAGAATTGGGGTTGTTCAGCCTGGAGAAGGGAAGGCTCCAAGAAGACCTTATTGCAGCCTTCTAGCATTTGAAGAGGGCTATAAGAAAGTTTGAGGCAATCTTTTGAGCAGGGTCTGTTGTGACAGGACAAGGGGGAATGGTTTGAAACTAAAAGAGGGAGATTTAGACTGGAGAGCAGGAAGAAATTGTTTACACTGAGGGGGTTGAGCCCCTGGCCCAGGTTGCCCAGAGAGGTGGTCACTGCCCCATCCCTGGAACCATCCCAGGTGAGGTTGGCCGGGGCTCTGAGCAACGTGCTCTAGCTGGGGATGTCCCTGCTCCCTGCAGGAGGCTGGCCTAGATGGTCCAACACTAGAGGAAAGCCTGGACATCACAGGGGACACAGGTGGGCAGAGAGGGAACTCTCTCCTCTGACAGGCAGCACTGGCCTTTCTCATCTCAAACCACCTCTGCCTCCCTTCATCAGGCACTGGAGGGGCTGGTCTCCTTTGGGCTGGCTCACATGGGCTCTGTGGTGGTTCCTCTTCCCTCTGTCCTGGCTTCTGTTGGTGGGGCGACAGGACAGGTTTGGGCTGAGGACACTGAGGCCGACTCCTGTGCATCCAAAAGGGGTGCAAACACCTCAAGTTAAAGAGAAAAATAAAACCTGTCTGCATTGCCATCAGCCTAATTCAAATGGCTTTTCCCAGGAGCTGGGCAGGGCAGTCACCACCCTTTGTGTTTGTCTGGTGGGGCTTCTTCTTACCACAGTCACTTGTGGGACACTGCTCGGGGAGGTCACCTACGTGCAAAGTGTCACTTTGAGTTCAGCAGCAGGGGGCTGGATTCTCACCAGCTCTAAGGAGTGGATCTCAGAGCTGGACCTGCTGGGGCTTTGCCTCACTGGGTGCCTGGAAACAGCTTAGCAAGTGTGAAAGGCCAAAAATGGTTTGTCCATCCACCTGGAACACGTTGGGTACCTCAGGGCAAGGGGAGGCATTGGTGAGAGCAAACCCTTCGTGTCTGGGCACACAGGCTGAGGCTGGATGGCTCTGGGAGAACTGGAGCCAAGATTGGTCTTCTTGGAAGGGAAAAGTAATGACAATCCTAATTTTACCAAATCCTCTGAAATTTGCTGTCTATTTATTTAACACCCGGGACCCTTTCCTGCAGCAGATCAGTCTGATTGATGGAGGTGTGGTTTAGTAATCAAAACACTTGGGGGTTGAGCTGCACGGCCCGTGGGCTGCTCTGCTGCTTTTCCCTGTCACTGCTCCAAGGCCGTGGGATTTGGGAATGGGAAAGGAGAGGGAAAAGGAAAGGCAAGGCAAGGTGAATGCTCCTTCCATCCCACCCTCAGGAGCTGTCTATTTTTTCTCTCCAATATATCTGTGTTTTGGGAATTCCACGTGCAGGGAAGGTCATAGTATCAAGGGCATGTTTGGATTGGAGAGCTGGCTGCAGTTTCCCCATGACAAGCTGTAGATGTCACCTGTCCATCCTAGAGCCATATCAAAACCTTTGCTAGAAGCAGGAACAGCAGCACAAGAAGGAAAATCCTTTCAGGTTATAAAAAAGTTTATCCAGAATGTGTGATAATGAAGGCAGGCAAAGGAGCAGAGCTGTGGGCTTGGAAGCCCTTTTGCTACCACCAGTTAATATTAGATGAAAATGCCTGGATGGGGTTTAATAATTATTGCTGGTCTTTTTGGTAGCAACTTCATAATTGCTGGACCTGTCTGTGTTTGTGGGTTTAGGAGCTGTGCTGCCTTTTGGCTGGATGTTTTTACACTTTTCTCACCATGAAATAGGTGCCTTTTCCAGTCCAGCACGCCTTGCAGGAGGTGAAACACATAGCCTTGCTTTCCCATTCAACTCTGAAGTGCTGTGGCATTTTAGAGTTATTACAAGCACACATAAAAACCCCAAACAGCAAACCTTGAAAGATGAAAATAATGGCCCAAAGAAGACAGAAAGAACATTTCCTTTGAATCCTTCCGAGTCGGGGTTTTAGTCCAAGGGGTTTGGTAGCACTGCAAGCCTTTGTGCTTCAAGACACAAGCCAAATTCTCACTAATAAAATTCAAAAGGCAATTTTCCTTCAGGGCACAAATTCTAATATAACATCTCCCACGTTGCCCTCAACCACTGTCAGAAGCTGGCCACTGTTGAAAGCAGAATCCACAGTTAGATCAGGCTGCCTCTCTGAGCTGGTGTGGTGGCTCTGGCATGCTGTGCCTTCCTCTGTGCATGTGCAGGAGGGGTGTGCTGTCACCAGTACTGCTGCACTGCCACCAGGAAGGCAGCGAGCTCCAGATGGGTTCAGATAACTCAGGAGGGGTAGAGGGGTCTGAGTGGTGTTTGGGGGTGTATCCTGAATATCCATGCCCTGGTAGCTGAAGTGATACCCTTACAGTCCCATGCTCCTGGCTCCCATGGTGCCATCCCTGCTTGCCCCTCACCATGTTTCTGTGCACATCCAAGTCCTGAAGAGTTCAGGTAAGGTGCTGGGTGGTGCAGGATTTGTGGTTTCTTAGGGAGCATCACTGCTTTTTGACATGGAAGCTGCAAAAGGGTTGGCTTGAGCAAAACAAAGGAATCTTTGCATGTGCTGGAGAAGGTGGTGGGACAGCAACGCAAAATATACCCCCCAAACCTGTCCAGAACAGAGCTAGGACCCTTAGTGCCAGCTCTGCTCCACATTCAACCCTTGTGTAGGACTTTTTGTAGGCAGGTTGTTGAACCTGAGAGCTGATGGCCACTCCAAGTGTTAGGAACTCAAAGCGACTTCCTGAGGTCTTTGCATCTCACCAACATCCTGCTGCAGCATGGGCAGAGATGATAGGAGTGGGGTCTCTGGCCATGGGGGACAGGTTCAGGAGCAGCTTCTGGCTCCTGCTACCAGCTGTGGAGCAGCTCTGGAGCAGCCATGGGCAAGGGAACGTGCCTTCCAAACGTGGCAGCCTCACCAGGCTGGAGAGCCACGTGCACGTCTGGTCCCTCTCCGGCTGAAGCCACTGGGAGCCTTTCCCATCATTCCTGAAGAGCTGAAAAAGCTCTTCCAACTCCCATCTCTTCCTTCCTGTTTTTTGGGGTTTTTTTAATTGCTTTTAAAACATTGCACACCCCAGTCACAAGAGGCATTCTTGAAATCCCAGCCTGGGAGCACTTTCAGCTACAAAAAAAGCTGTGGCAATCTTCTCTGTGCCACGTCCCGGGAGAGTGTTCCCATGTCATGTAAACACAGGGCTTCTCAGAAGTCACTCTGAGAGGCTCTTAGAAAGTTTTGGGAAGCGTGTTACAGGAGATGTTAAATAGGATGGTTGCAGGAGGGGGATGGAGTAACCTCATTGCCTCCCATCAGTGGCTTGGACCCTCTGTCCCAGCTGCAGTGTGCATTCCTTAGCTCAAAATTGCTTCTTCTGGCACCCTCCTACACGCCTGTGTACTAATATGGCCATTCTCAAGGGCTTTGTCCCTGCCAAAGCACAGCCTGTTACCAAAAGAAGAGGACAATGAAGAGGAAGCAGTGGAGTTTGCCATTGAAACGCTTCAGACTTACCCACGCTGAGTAACAATGCAGAGCTCCAGATCCAGGCAGATGCTTCCTGGATGGGAAGAAGCGACTGGATCTGCTGGGAATGGAGAAACAGCTTTGCTGCTCCCAATTCCTGCAGCCCAGGTCCCCCGTGGTGTCCCAGCTGCTGTCCCAGCCTGGCCGTGGGTCACCGTGCTGTGTGCAGTGAGACTCTGCGTCAGGAGGCTCAAGGAAGGGGTCTGGGAGCAGCCCAAATCCTGGTTCTTGAGGGGTCTAGAGGGTGATGTCCATCCTGGCCTCAGCGTGGGTGCTGCTCCTGCACGTTTGGTGAGGGTACACACAAGCACACTGGGCAGTGGCAGCAGCTCCAGCTGCCTCCAGACACCAACGTGATGCTCTTAGGCAGTGCCCAGCTTCATACACCCTTGTCCTGGGGGCAGAACTCATTTCTGGGTGGCTCTGGGCAAACCAGGGCAATCAAAAACTTCCCTCAGTCCCCTCTCTGGCGCTGGCATTGCTCCCACACATGCACTTCTTCTGCCTTCCTTCCCAGACCATCTGCTGCACAGGCTGAAGCTGCTGAGCAGGGACCTTCTCGCTGCCAGGGGCTGAGCCCTTCCCATGCACTCCACTTGGGATGGTGCAGGGACATCTCGCAGCTGTCCCTTCCCAGGAGAAGCCAGGCTGCTCAGAGCAGGATGCTGTGACCCCCAGCACCTGGGGGATGGGTTGTGTTGGCCCTCCTGACTTTATCTGAGGAATGAGGCTGTGTTGTGAGCTTGAAAAGGTGTAGGGAGAGGTCTAGGGGAAAACAAACCAAACCATCCCTGGGCTTTGTGCATGGAGAGGGATCTGGGGCTGCTAGAGCACAAGTTTTGTGAGGAGCAGCTGAGGGAGCCAGCCGAGAGCAAAGGAGGCTCAGGGGAGACCTTCTGGCTCTGCACAGCTCCTGACAGGAGCCTGGAGCCAGGGGGGGGTCGGGCTCTGCTCCCAAGGGACAAATGATAGGACAAGAAGAAACAGCCTCAAGTTGCACCAGGGGAGGTTTAGGTTGGATATCAGGAACAATTTCTTCCCCTTGAGGGTTGTCCAGGGCTGTGCCAGGCTGCCCAGGGCAGTGGTGGAGTCCCCACCCCTGGAGGGGTTTCCAAGCTGTGGAGATGTGGTGTGAGGGACATGGTTAGTGGTAACCTGGCAGTCTTTGGTCATCCTTTCATTTTCCTCATTCTTTTTCCTTCTCTGTCTCTTTGCCCTGGACTTCTGGCTTTATTTATTTGGTTCTTTATTCATGTGTCTGCCTTGTCTTCTTCTTAGGCTTCCTTCTGTGCTGGGAGGCAAGAAGAGGCAATTGCATGTGGCAGGGCTGTTCTGCAGGGCTGCTCCTGGTGAAGTCTGGGACTGGCAGGAGCAAAAACATGCTGGGGGTCCTGGTGGGCTCCCTGGGGACTCTGTGCCCTGTGACATCCCTGCCCTGAGCTACCCACCAGCAGTGGGTGTCCTCCGTGGTGCTGGATCCTGGATTTGGAGTTATGTGCATCACACTAATCCCAGATGAGTTCCTAGTGTTGTTTTAAGGGGTTTTATTTCCAAATAAGTGACTTTCTCAGGTTTGTTTGTTATTCCCTTTGAAAACTTTTGGTTCTGCTGTATGTCCAAGCTGTGCACAGGAGACAAATAGTGATGAAAATCATAGAATCATGGAATGGTTTGGGTTGGAAGGGACCTTTGAAGGTCATCTAGCCCCACCCCCTGCCATGAGCAGGGAAATCTGCAGCTGGAAGAGGTTAAGATGAACCTATTGGTGTGATAAAACACAGGCCAGCTGGTTGGACTGGGTATGTACCAGGTTGGAGATACAGGTAGCATGGAAAGGTGTTGATCTGCTGGCAGCTTGGGCTTCTCTGTTTTATTCTGCCTGCTGCCCTTACAAATAACATGGAAGTTTTGTTTAATGACAAAAGATTTGAGAAAAGTTTGTCCTCTTGGTTTATCTGTTCCAAGTTTGCAGTTCTCATGCCAACCCTGTGTTGTTTGCCTTCACTTTTCCTGCTTCCCTGAGGTAGCTAATTCTTTTCCTCAGTTTCCTGGGTCATTGGTACAGCAAGTGGAAAGAAGACCCTTGCAAAGGCACAGCCCTATGTGAGAGCAGAACCACAGGAGGACTCAGGGCAGGGGGTGTGCTCCCCAGGGTGGCCAGGCTCTTGGGAAGAAGACAAGCCACTGTCTCCAGAAAGCCACGTGGCCGTCGCTATGTTGTCAAGCCTGTTTCAGGAGACAGTGTGGGAGAAGTGTCCTTTATTCTGAGACTGCTGTGCCTGCCTTCCAAGTCAATGCTGGCTTCACATCCAGAGCCAGCACATGCCATGCAGTTGGGACACTTGGCAGGGATTTCCTAACTGCAGATTGTCATTACTGGGACAGGGAAAAAACAACCCTGGGCCAGTCCTGGTCTTATCTGCTGGGATTCTTAAAGAAAAGGCACAAAAAAACCCCCAAATAATCCCTCCAGGGGATTAAATATGGTATTTATCACCTTCCTAAAACAGCAAAGACTCAAAAAATCATCCCAGTGTTGTTTTTCTGTCTGGCAGAGTGTTTGCATAGAGCATCCTTCAGCAATTTGGGTCCTGCAGAGAGGGCTGGGGCTGTCTCAGAGTGTGGCACCTGAGCAGTGTTTTAGGGGGGAAACAGCATCAGCATCAGAAAATTGGAAGTGTGACATAAGCAGAGAAAGGAGCTTTTCCTGGAATAAGCCTCTGTGGCACACTGAAGAGCACGTGGGTGGGGAGGAAAGAACCTAGCTGGTGCTGTGGAGTGACTTGATGAAGTCCCACCAAGGTCCATCTGCATGGGAAAGTCCCAAGGATTTCAGAGGGACCATACAGAGGTACAAATCTCACTTCTCTTGTCATTTACAGCCCAGCTTTGTCTGATTTCAGAGGTCAGTCCCCACACTGGGCTGTAGCTGGAAGTGAAGGAAGCCCTTCCTCCCTTCAGTGGCTGCTCTGTCCCTCCTCTCCACTCCTAGGAGGGTCGTGATCTCCTGTAGATTGGACATTACAGGCAGTGACTCCTTATTCCCTGCCCTCCTTTCCCATGGCAGTGCTCATCCCTTGGGCTCTGCCTTCCCACCTGGTTTTCCTGGCCACCAGCAGGCTTGCAGGACCAGCAAACCATGTTTCTGGAAACCTTGGAAGTCCCACCACATCTGCAGGTCCTGCAGAGCATCCCTTCCACCGGGCAGCCTTTCCAAGCCTGCATCCCCCTCCCAGCATCCAGCTTCCCACGGGACTAAGCTGTCTTTTTTTGGTCTCTGGCAGCAAGGGCAGCAGGTCCCAGGTCGTGGAGGCACCTTTCCAGTAGATGGCATCAAAGACAGCGAGTTCCTCTGCCCAGCCCAGCTCCCATCCCTGCCCGGGGAGAGCTGTTGCCCCTTGGTCCCCACCAGCACTGGAGCAGATTGCTTAAAAAACCCCAGCAAGCTCCTAAAAGGGCTGAACCTTCAGAAAGCCAAGCTGGGCTTTGCTGTTCTTCTGCTTCAACCTTGGGTGCCATCACCCCTGTCACCTGCCAACGTGGGACCCAGCCTTCCACACGTCCCTGGGGACTGGGTGGCTGCTCTTCACTCCTGCTCAACTGTTCAGCTGTGATCCCAGCTGAGCAGGGCACTGAAAATGCCATGGTGAAAAGTCATCGTGGACCTTCAGTGCCATTGGTGATGTCTGCATTTATTTTACATTTTATACATCTCTTTTTTTTTGCCTATGCAGTGGCTTGTGCAGTGGGGAATTAAAGGCTTTTCATCTTTTCTTTCTTTCTTTCTAAACTGTGAAGAGACCTGATAGTTCTTGAAGGTCTTTGATCTACTGGAGATGAGGAAATCCCTCTTCTCAGCTCTCACCCACAGAAGTCCCACCATCAGCAGGTTTAGCTCACCAGAGTGGAGCTGACCATTTCAAACCATGTTTGAAAACCTAATCACTTCCAGCCCATTATTTCTCTTCCCTTTGGGAGCATTTCCAAAATTAGGTTCCCTACATTGGGAGAAGGAGGTCAGGAGGAAGAGGAGGGTACATGGTGAAGTCTGGGAGGAGGGAACATGCTTTTAAACAGACCCCAGTGACTTTTAAATGTAGTGATGATAACATCCCCTGCCCTTGGGAAATATACTTAAGATGCCTCCCAGTGTTTGCATTAACCAGGAGACTTTGCAGGTTTTTATGGCTCTATTTTCAATTAAAAGGACAGAGATGGAGTTTCATCCTGCTGGGTTTGTCTTCTGCTCTATTTGTAGCTCAAATCAAAAAAAAAAAAGAAAGCCTTTCCTTCTTTTCTAGGCCATAGACACCTTATCAGGGCTGGAACACCACTGCTGTGAGGCCAGGCTGAGAGAGCTGGGGCTGTTCTGTTCACCCTGGAGAGGAGAAGGCTCTGGGGAGACCTCATTACAGCCTTCCAGCATCTGAAGGGGACCTACCAGGAAGCTGGGGAAGGACTTTTTCCAAGGGCTTGTAATGATAGGACAAGGAGTGGTGGCTTCAAACTGGAAGAGAACAGATTTAGGTTAGATGTAAAGGAGAAGTTCTCCAACATGAGGCTGGTGAGACACTGGCACAGGTTGCCCAGGGAAGCTGTGGATGCTCCATCCCTGGAGGTGTTCAAGGCCAGGCTGGATGGAGCTTTGAGCAACCTGCTCTAGTGGGAGGTGTCCCTGCCCATGGCAGGGGGTTGGAACTAGATGATCTTTCAGGTCCCTTCCAACACAAAGCAGTCTATGATTCTATATATACCTTGGGCATAACTCTTCAGTCCTCATGTGTTCAAGGTAACCTTGGCTTCAGGCAGGGGCAGGCAGGGCTTGGCCCATTGTGTGACATTTGAGGGAGGTGGTGCCTGGCTGAGCAGCAGCTCTGCTGAGCAGCTGTGTCAGGCACTGGCTGTTGCCAGCACACAGCTACTGGGGGCACGGTGGTGCCCTGAGGCTGGAGGGCTTGCTGTAAAAGTCTGTGAAACTGCAGGATGCTCTCCCAGCTTAGAATTGTTTTGGTTGGAAAAGTGCTTTGAGATCATCAAGTCCAACCATTCACCCAGCACTGCCAGGTCACCACTAAACCATGTCCCTCAGCACCATATCTACACAGCTTTTAAATCCCTCTAGAGATGGGGACTCCACCACTGCCCTGGGCTGGGCCAGGGCTTGACAGCTCCTTGGGTGCCAGGGTTTTAGGGCTTCTGTCCTTAAACCAGAACCAAACCTTCAGCATTCTGACAACTGATTTGAACCCGGGCCAGGGTGGAGGCAAAGAACTCCTCGATGAGTTCCTGGGTGAGAGCAGTGGTTTGAAGGCAGGTGTCACCTGCCAGGGCAGGCTGCAGAGGTCTGGCTGACTCTCCCAGAAGTTGGAGGAGAGCTGGGGGAGTTGTAGCATGAGGATTGAGGCAGGATTCCCAGGCAGGGCTGAACCCGAGCTGGAAGCACAGCGAAGGTGCTGGGGCGACTCCCTAGTTTGCAAAGGTCTGGGAGACTTCTGCTTTGAGAAAATAGAAGAAGACTCTCCATGGACTGTCTTCCCTTTTCATTTTGATGAGGTCATGGGTAAAGAGTAGGCTGTTGTGTGGTGTGCTGCTGGGGTTTCTCATCCTGGGCAGATACCAAGGCACCCTGGGGCAGAAAGTCAAGTTGTGGTGCTACCTGTCCTTGAGAACGTCTGGTGGCTGTGCAGGAGAGCAGGATGCTGCACAGCAGCAGCTCGTGGTGTCCCCTGCACCACTCAGGAGCTGGAGAAAATGGTCACCTGCTTCAGGAGAAGCACAGAACATCAGGTTTTGGTGTCTCCTGGGGTGAGTGGCCAGGCCATTTTCTGCCAGGGGCTGTGCTCGGGGTAAGGCCACTGCAAAAGGCTTGTCTGACACAGAGACTTGACACTGAGCTTTGCTGGAGCTCAGAGGAAAAGCAAATCTGTGGAGGGATAATGCAGTTGTTTAGGGGATTACCTCTGAGAACAGGATTAAGTCCTCCTTAGGGCTTTGAGATGGCAAACAGAAAGCTCAGCCAGGCCAGTGGGTGCCTCTGTGGCACGGCTAGAAACGGTCTCGGCACTGGCAGCACCTTCAGTGGGTGCTGGTGGCCTGAGGGACCTTTGAGGCTGCAGGGGACCATTAGGCTGATGCCCACCAGGGTCAGGACCACCAGGGAGGCTCCAGATGTTCCCATCTTGGGTGGGAAGCAAACAGCATCCTCCAGCACGAGCAGCCGCAGCCATGCTCCTCCTGAAACATCCAGGCTGCAGAGCAGTGGTGCTCCTGAAACATCCAGGCTGCAGAAGAGTGAGGGTCATCCTCAAAACCTCCAGGCTGCAGAGCAGTGATGCTCCTCCTAAAACATCCAGGCTGCAGAGCAGTGGTGCTCCTCCTAAAACCTCCAGGCTGCAGAGCAGTGATGCTCCTCCTAAAACATCCAGGCTGCAAAGGGGTGAGGGAGGGAATCTTCAATGGAACACATGACTTTTAAGACACAAACTTAGCCCAGGATGTAGGTGGGTGAAAATCCTTCAACAGCAGTGACTAACTTGCTTTCAGAAGGGTGAAACTGGACCGTGTTCTCCAGGTGTCAGGGAGGAGTTTCCTTCCCAGGGAGAAGTGTTGAAAGGTGCCAGTCACTTTGTCACTGGTTATCCTGTTCCTGGGAGTGGATGGGGTGAGCAGAGCTGGAGGAACAGGTGTTTTGGGAAGAAGGGGGAATAGAGGAATGAAGTTGAAAGAAAATCAACCCAATGCTTTCCAAGAACAGATCAATGTGTCTTGGACTATTCAGATGTTATTCCTGGTTAAAAGAACTGAAAAGCTGAGAAGAGTGCTCAAAATGGGAGATGAGAGACCTCTCCAGATGCCACTTTATAATGTGATGCATGAAGACTTGGCAGGCACCTGCAGCCTCACTCTTCTTATCAAGATGGGATGGTGGGTGTGCTCTCAGCATGCTGCTGAGCAGTGGTGAACCCTCTGTCCCAAACGTGGGCCTCACCTGGAGCTTCAGAAGGGTTTATCTGCACAATAAAACCACCCACTTAACCATACCTGGGGACTTCACCCCAGTGCCCACTCTGCAGCTCTGAGCTCTCACATGCAGCCCCAGGAGAAGGGCAGAATTTGGCTTTGCATGTACTGAGGAATGAAGGAGTAAATAAATAATCCTTCCTGCCCTGTGCAATTCACCATTTATAGGCATGCAACAAAATCCTGCATCCTGGTTTTCCTGGAGCTGGCTGGGAGGGGGATCCTCTCCATCACTGGTGGGGAAGCCTCAGCCCAGGCAGAGGGCAAAGCTAAAAAGAGCCAGTGCTCTGCAAAAGCCACAGGGAAGGCATCCCACAGCAGCTCCAGTTTGAGTCACCCCTCTCTGCTTTAGACATTATTCATATATATATGTGAGCAGAAAGGCCAGAAGGGCTTGGGTTTGTGCTGAAGCTGTGTAAGGGCAGGAAGGGAGCCTGTTATTTGGCTCACAAATGATTCTGTTGCTGTCTCACAGACCAGCAGGGATTGCCTCATGTGTTCCATGAGAAAAGTCTGGAAAATTCCCCTGGGAATTCCAGTGAAGGCAGCACAGTACCTGGCTGGTGCACTGGGCCCTGAGAAGATGCTGCTTTACAACCTCACTTGGCTTTATGTAACAGTTTTCAAAATTAACATTTAATTTCATCTTTTTCATAAAAATAAACAGCAGCTCCCATGCCTGTTTCACAGATACTTGATACTCTTGGGAAAGAGGAGCTCGTTTTAGGCTGTGCAAGGTCTGTAATTGCTTTTGGGGTGTGTACACATGTCCAGGTTCAATTTATCTCAGCTAAAGTGGATTTCCTTCATTTATGTTTTTATTTTCTATTTCATTTTTCCTTTTTTTAATATCCAGTTTGTGGGGCTGTGAAAACAGCCATCCCTGGTTGCTGTGGTCCTGTTAAACACTCTAGGATATTTTTCAGCTCATCTGTTTTCAGTGAAGCACATAAGCATGGGCTCAGCTTTAACAAAACCTTGATCTGTCCCTTAAGATAAGGACAAGTTCAAGTATTTTGTTGAAAAAGGAAAGATTTGGTTGATCTATGCAGGATTCAGTGTTCACCACAACTCCCTGAGACAGCTACAACACAGAATAAATCTGTCTGCTCCTGCTTGGTTCTCAGCATAATCCACTGATAGCACAAAATGCAATTAGCAAGCAAAGGCTTCACTCAGAATCATTTTGTCCTATCGTTTGCCCCAGAGTTAGAGCTGAGAAAGATCTTGGGGGAGAGATTGGGTGTGGGAGCAGAGCTGTTGGATGCACATCCCCACTCCCTGCTGTGCTCCTTGAGGATGGGTGTTCAGAAAGCAGGGGCTTTAACCAGAAGGGATGCATCACCACCTTCTGAACAGCCCACGTCACTGTCCTCAGGCCAAAACCCATGGAAGGCTCTTTATCCAAGCCCAGAATTGCATGAAAATAAGCTGGGGCTGGTGAAGTAGCATCTGTGTTATCTTTTCCTTAACCCTGCTTTATCTTCCCTCATCTGAACATGTAAATCCAATCCCTAATGGGATTTATTGCACAGAAACCTCAGGAGCAAAGCCTGTGGCTTTTGGAGGAACATCTAGCTTCATTTTCATAGTAAATCATATCACTTCTATTCAGGCTGGTTAGCTGCAGTGTTCTCCTGCCATCCTGTGCCTGCTGACTTTCCTAGTTCTCACCACAGTTATTTGGCAATATTTGCATACCCTGAAGTATGACTCCTGTGTTTGAGGCTTCTCCTCTTCCATCCCAGAAGCAAACAAGCCCAGCAAAGGGAGGTGTTGAAGGCAGCTCCATTTTTTAGCCAATGTTTCCTTTCTTGTTGCCTGTGTGAGGCTGTTTGCCTGTGCCCTGACATATCACAGACTGGTTTGGGTGGGAAGGGACCTTTCAAGGTCATCTAGTCCAACCCCCTGCAGGGAGCAGGGACATCCCCAACCAGAGCAGGTTGCTCAGAGCCCCGGCCAACCTCACCTGGGATGGTTCCAGGGATGGGGCAGTGACCACCTCTCTGGGCAACCTGAGCCAGGGTTCAGTTCCTCCTGGCAGATGCTGGGCACTTCTCTTTTGGACTTTTGTTGTTGGGAAGTCCCATCCTTGAATTAGGCTGAACCATCTTCTCCTTACCCTTGTCTTTCTTTCACTGTGAATTTTCAGGGTGCTTGGACGTGGCTACTTCTGGCTGTGGGCTTGGTGCTTTCTGGGGCTGTGAGTGATGTTATCTCGTGTTAATGTGCTCACCTGATAGCATCTTCTGACCCTCCAGCCCTTGGCAACCTAATAGGCACATAATTAGGTTTACTCCCTGTAGTATCCCCCCCAGTGCTCCCTCCTCTCTGCTCGCTGGGTTGGGTATCTCTCTTCTCAGAGGTGATGAGTGCAGTGCAGCTCAAACCCTCTCTGCCTTGCCCATGAGCTTGTACCATGGACTTGTACATCAGGCAAGCAGGGTTTTAAAATCAACTTCCAGATTCTAATGTCAAATCTCTTCCCTGTATGCCTGCAGAGCACAATCAAGGACTCGATGGACTGGGTAAACACCAGTTACCAACTGGATTAACGTGGCCACTTAAGGGTATCTAAAATGAGATGATCCTGGACCTGAAAACCTCACAGAAGTCGTGGCACTCCTGTGGAAGGTCTCAGCAGTGGTGTTGGCAGTTGGGGTTGAGGAAGGCTCTGCTGATCCCACACCCCCCACTCAGGCAGCAATTTGGGTTGAGAGAGGTGACCAAAGCAGTCCTAAAAATGCTAAGAAGCTGCTGTATCCTGGTGGGGGGCAAGCCGTGTGGGCAGGGCTGGGGGTGTGGTGTGTAGGTGCTGGGCAGCAGGACGAGGAGGGTTTGCAGCACCAGGCTGGCTGCAGCAAGTCTCCTGCCTGCGTTGGGAGCGAGGTGTTGCTGTGTGGCTGTGCTGAGCACGGCTTGCTTCAAGCCTGACCCAAATGAGGCACTTTGATGGCAGGAAGCCTTGAGTTCAGGCTGCTCTAAGCATCACCTCGCATGCTGCTGTGTGGCACTTTGACTCATAACCACAAGCTTCTTCCTGAGCAAACACGTTTTCCTCCCCAGCCCTGCCTCTGAGCAGCTGCTGCTCTTGCAGAGCCTCCCCACCCCTCCTCACGGCCAGGAGACCAGGAGGGAGCCAGGCTGGGCAGCAGATTCCTTCCACCAGCTCCACTCCAGCCCAGCACTCCTCTGCTGGGTGTCCAGCAGCGTGTCTGGCCTGGTGATGCTGGGGCCACCTGGAGCCATGCCACCAGATGGGTCTTTTCTCCAAAACCAAGTCCTGGCACCGAACTTAAATAAATTTAGAACCACCCTGAAGGTGCTTTAACTGTCCAGGTCTGTTTCTGGGACCTTGCTTCCCTTGGGAGCTAAGTTGGCATTTCCTCCATGGCCTTCCAAGCATCTCCAGGTGATTTAGAGTCATAGAATCCCTCCAGATGGAAGGGACCCACGAGCAGCATCAAGTCTTTGTTTGCAAACAGAACTCTTGCAGGAGGGGTTACTGAAGGCAGAGAAAGTCATGGCTGCAAGAAAAGGTATCACAGTTATTTAAAATATTTTTTAGTGGTTGGAGAGGCCTCAGGAGTGGTGACTTTTTGACTTTGCAAACATATCCCTTCTGGTAGGAGCTAGGTAAGGACATCACCTACAGCAAAGGGCTTTCTCCTGCCTCAGACAGCTTGCAGCAAAAAAAGAAAGCACCGTCTGTTTTGTCTTAAAGAAGTGCAGAAACAGGTGCTGCCAAAGGAGTGGAAGAAATTAAGTCCAGAGCTTTCCAGGGAGAACATCCTGTTTCCATTCCCCTCTTCACTTGGCACGAGAAAGTTGGATGAAAGTAGGTCAGTCCCTCCTAGGGCTGCGAAGGCGAGAGAGGTGGAGCTGTGGCAAGGCTCAGAGGAGAGCTGGGAGCCCTTCCCCTCTCAGTCCTCACCTGAACACCTTTTCCCCGTGGCTGCTGGTGCAGAGAGAAGTCAGGATTTATAGCTGGAAGGCAGAGGTGGGGTAGCATGGAAGTAATGGTCCAGATCTACATTCCAGCTCTTTCTGAGGGCACAAGGAAACCTTATCGGGAGGCATCGTTTGAAGTAACATGAATTCCACTTGGATGGAGAATCCAATTAAGTGCTGCAGGCTTTAGACAACACATTAATATTTTCAACAATCTGAGCCCAAACAGTCATTAAAACTCTTTCTGATGGCTAATATGTTACAAGCTTTTGTTTTAATTAGAACAAGATTGTAATCCGTACTTCAGCTAAGTTCATTACACTTATAAACTTAATACAATCAAAAGATCAATTGGTCATTAGGTAAGGAAGTCCACTGTAATTAACATTTACAGGAAACTTTTAATTGCTTGCCTGTCCTTGACATCAGGTGATGAGGGAGGTGAAGCCTTTCTCCCTTACGCTGCTGCCATCAGGTGAAAATCTCTGTATTGTGTGTCCCTAACTCATGACCAGCTAAACTCCACTTGGAGAGCTTGGTTAGGAGAGACAGCACCTGGCCCAAAGCCACCAGAACTCAGAGGACTTCATGGTGTGGCCCATCCTCTCTTCAGAAAGCTGACTGACCTAAATGGAGCTGTGTGAGCATCATGGTGGGCTGGTCCAGACCATGTCAGCATGGTCAGCTCTGCCCAGATGTACACAGTGGTTTTTTGGTGGAAAGTGGAGCTGTAGGGTCAGGTCTGCACCTTCCCCATCTGCTGACAGCTTGCTTTGGCCTTCTGTGATGCCTGAGTTCTCATGGCATCCTTTACCCTCATCATTCCCCTGACCTGGGTGGGTTTCCATGCCCTGCTTTGGTGCAGCATCCTGATGGGGCACAGCCAAAGCTCCCAGGGAGAAGCTGGAGTGGTGACACTATCCTGGGGAAGCTGGAGCAGTGCACACAAGAGGAAAGGGCCTTGAGTTGCACCAGGGGAGGTTTAAGTTGTATATTAGGAAAAATCTCTTCACCTAAAAGGTTGTCAAGCCCTGTCCCAGGCTGCCCAGGACAGTGGTGGAGTCCCCATCCCTGGAGGGATTAAAAAGCCGTGGAGATGTGGTGCTGAGGGACAGGGTTTAGTGGTGACCTGGCAGTGCTGGGTTAGTGGTTGGACTTGATGACCTTAAAGGTCTTTCCCAACCAAAACGATTCTGCGACTCTCTGCTTCTCTCCTCCCTGCCCATTAGTGCGAGCTCACGACAGCTCTGAATTCAATTAGTGCCACCAGCTAAGTGGGACCCACTGCAGGGACCTCTCCGAGCAACAGCCAAAACCCTTCCTCAGCTGGGGAAGGGCTCAGCAGAGGGAGGGCAGCGTGGGTGTCCCTGGATCAGGGGGCACAGCAGAGGTGCCCCAGGGTTGGTGGCACGGGCTCGGGGTGGGGGTCAGGTTCAGGCCCCCACCCTGAGCCCTGCTGGCAGCTGGCTGAGACATGGCAGCAAGCTGTGCCCTGTTGCACTGGCAGCCTCTAGATCTTCTCCAGAGCTGCTTGTCTGCAGATCATCATGAATAGCCCCTTTATGCTGCCTAACTGGGGAGCACTGGTTTCACCTCCCTGAGAGAAATCAGCATCCCTCCTCCAAGGGACAGGCTCATGCTCCCTCTTCCATATGCAGGCTGCAGAATTCACAGTAATTTTATTATCTCTGTGCACTCAGAAATACACCACATGGCTCTTCTGTAAGTGGAGAAGATAAGAGGCTATACCAGCATGAATTTTCTTTAATAAGATTACACTATGATAATAGGCTGCTAGAATAATTTAGCTCCTAATGATTTTTGTTCTTCCTTGCTTCCACGGGATCAAGGGCAATATGCATTAAAGTTGCAGAGGCTTTTTTAATTATCCAGCACTAAGTATATATTTTATAGAATGGCTTTAATGATTCCAAGGGAATTCTTGGTTTTGTGGGAAATGCTTGTTTGGTGTTGCTGTTTTCAAGGCTCCATGTGTATAAGCACATGCAGAGGTTGGGTTTCTGCAATGGACTGGGGAGGGGTTTTTTTTTTGTGGGAAAAAAATCTGAGTGTTGAAACATAATGCAGCCAACTGAGCTGTCTGGAAGGGGATCAGCCTTGTAGTATTTTAATCTGATTTAAAAAAAAAAAAAAAAAAACAAGGATTGTACAGGATTTTTTTGGATGGGGATGAGTTGCCTAATGTCAGGCATTCAAATTAAGAAATGTTGGCTCCACTCCCTCGGGGCCTCAGTTTCCCTTTCAGTCAAACAAATGAAAGAGTCACTGGGACTTTTAAACCTGCCTTGGTGGATATTCCAGCTGGTTTGTATTGCACCCAGGGAGATTCACCTCCCTAATGTTTGGAAAACTCTCTCAGATCTTTAAAGAGTGCAGAATCTTCTTTCCACATCCCCTGTGCTGCTCTCACCTGGGTTCCATCCACTCTCAGGAGAGCATCATTTTAGTATATATTTTACTTTACCAAAAGCTTTTAGCCCTCTGTGGTGGAGTTGGCTTGGTCTTCAGTGATCTGAACCTGCTTTGCTACACAGCATCCTCCTTCCAATCACTGCTCTTCTGGCCTAAACTGGGCTTAGCTGGGCCTGACTTGGGCCCTAGCTCGTTGGTTTAAGTTCTGGCAGCAGAGCTGCTGGCAGAGCAGGGAGGGTGGAGGCCCCGTGCCACACATCTGCTGATCAGGGCCGGATGCCACTGCACATTCAGAGATGGCTGGTGCAGGCTGGTGTGGAAGGAAGCAGAGCTCTGAAATGAAAGGCTCCTGAGGTTTCCTCTGAAAAGGCTTGTCACTGAGCGTGCCATGCTCCCCCTCCCCACGGCCATGGCTTCGTGGCTGGTGCAGCCAAGAGGACAGAATTCACACCAGCTGGCGAGTGGTGGGCAAAAGCTTTCCCTTCTTCAGGGGCATCTCTGGAACCTCATGGAGAAAGGAGAAAGAGAGAGGTCCATGCATCTCACGAAGCTTTGGAGCTACGTAAAGGATGAGGGACTTTGAGCAGATGATGGGGTTGTTTGGTCACCACTCGGGCGTGGTGGTGAGCAGGGTGGTTTTCACTTGGGCATGGTGCTGGGGAACTTAACCCAGGTGGGCTGTCAGGTTTGGGGACAGACAGAGGGCACCAGCATATCAAACACTGCCCTGCTCTGCTGGCTGGAAGAAGGGTTGTGTAACCCAGCACTGGGAAACTCATCAGCTGCCTGAGCTCTGCCTGCACCAAAGCTCCTTCCCAGCTAGAAATTTTCCATCTAGATGAGGCAGTGGAGTCGAGGGGTCTGGGGAGCAGGAAGGGATGGGGTGGGTTTGGCTTTGTGGAGGCAAGGGCCTTTCCCTGCTGCCATTAACCAGGGGGATTTAACAGGGGTGTTCTTCAGCTCTTCTTCTGCCATTGACCCCAGGCTGAACCCTCAGGTTATGAGCTGACTTTTTATTTGGGATTTAGGAGGCCTTATTCTGCAAGATAAATCAGAGCCCAGATGGCTTAGGAAAACCCAGAGAGCTCCAACCTGAGAGCAGCTCTTGCCATGCACGTTCCCATGCTCTTTCAACAGGCTGGGGCTGCTCTGCCAAGTGTGATTTCAGAGGAAGCTTAGAAACAAAGTCCAGCCCCATCTGTCATCCTTTCTTCAGAGCACTTGTGGTGCCTTTGCGACGGGCAGAGCAGCTGAGAGAAAGGGCTGCTGCAAAGCTCAGAGCTGGGCCTGTGTCCTGCTTCCCTTCTTCCTAGGATGTGTCCTCTTCCTCCCAGGGATGAGGAGAAGAGGGCAAGGAGGACAAAACAGCAGAAACTGGCTCTTCAGAGCTGTTGTGCAGTGGCTGTTTGTTGGTTTCCTGAAATTTGCTGGGAGGGCTGGATGCTCGAGGGCTGCAGGATTGGCCTCCTTAGCAGTAAAACGTGTGTGCCAAGGAGTCAAACTTCTCCTGCCACCTCCCTGCAGACCTGGGAGGTGTCTCTGCTCTTAAGCACTGCTCTGACGTTGGCTTTGGAGCCAGCCCTGGCTGGGAAGGGGCCTTGGTGACCTGGTTGCTGCTCCCTGCTCCCACATGGTGCTAAAAAACCTTCATGTTTGCACGCCTGAAGGCTTCAAAGGTGACTTGGCAGGAGTCCATCCAGCCTTGGTCTCAACACCCAGCTCCATGCACCAGGCAAGCTCACCTTGGCTCTGAGCAAACCCCCCAGTGCTGCTCCATCCTTCTCCTCCGAGCTGCTCACTGGAAAGTTTCTAATGAAAGCCAGATGATTGCTCTTGGCCCATCTTGTTGGTGTTTTGGTTTGAGGTTTTCTTTTTTTAAGCCCCTTTAAAATGTCTGGCTAGATGATCTCAAGGTCAATTTGTTTGTGATAGAGGAAACATTTTCACACAGTGGCTAAATGCTGTTGGAAGGGAGTAAAATGAGTAACTGCTGGCTCAATCCTGATGAAACTGGCAGCTGGGGGATGCTGGTCAGCAAGGTCCCAGCAGAGGGTCACTCTCTCTGCTGTGGACCCTCTGTGGTCCCCACTCCCTGCCACCACTGCAGCCATCCCACGGGGTGCTTGGAGTAGATCAGACTGTTCCATATGATCCAAAAATGCTGCCCTGAGAGAGTACCCAGGGGCTTAGCAGTGACTGATTTTAGAGTTTTAAATCAAAAACAGGGCTTGGCCAGAGCAGGCACCAGCTTGGACCTGGTCCCAGCTTTCCTGATGCTTCTGACCCCTGCAGCTTCCATCACTGTTGGTCGTTATCCCACCCATCCCTTTGGAATCTGACGTGTGCTTTCTGGGGACAGGTAAAACCCCAGCACCTCCCAGCCCACCTGTTTCATCATACCATAGAAATGTTTAGGTTGGAAAAGACCTTCAAGATCATCAAGTCCAAACATTATCCTAACTCTGCCAAGCCCACTGCTAACCCGTGTCCCCCAGCACCACATCTACATGACTTTGAGACCCCTGCAGGGGTGGGGACTCCACAACTGCCCTGGGCAGCCTGGGACAGGCCTTGACAGCCCTTCCAGGGAAGAAATTGTTCCTCATGTCCAACCTAAACCTTCCCTGGTGCAACTTGAGGCTGTTCCCTCTTGTCCTGGCGCTTATTCCTTGGGGGAAGAGCACGACCCCCCCCTGGCTCCAGGCTCCTGTCAGGAGCTGTGCAGAGCCAGAAGGTCTCCCCTGAGCCTCCTTTGCTCCAGGCTCAGCACCCCCAGCTCCCTCAGCTGCTCCTCCCCACACTTGGGCTCTAGACCCTTCCCCAGCTTCGATCCCCTTCTCTGGACCCACTCCAGCACCTCAATGTCTTTCTTGTCTTGAAGGGCCCAAAGCTGACCCCAGGATTCAAGGTGTGTTCTCCCCAGTGCTGAGTGCAAGAGATAATCCTGCCCTGGTCCTGCTGCCTGCACTAGTGCTGATCCAAGCCAGGTACCAGCTTGTGTTTTCACCCTCAAAGTCCTAAACCAGAAAGCAATTTGGAGGCTGCTGAGGGAGGGAAGGAGGCTCAATGGCTCCAACCTTCCTGCTTAGATGCTTTATTCTTCTCACCAAAAACATGTTCCACATTAGAGGCCGTGCATTCTTAATGCACCCACTGCCAGGGAGTCTCCAAACAAACCAGCTGGCTCTGGGCTGGGCCTGCCTTCACTCTTCACAAGGTCACTGCGTGCTTGGACCTCTGCCTGCTGCACTGTGCTCGAGTCTCTTTTTAACTTCAGTGCCTGAGTTAGCACAGATTTGGTCTGGGAGTACCTAGAACTGTCTTCAGCCCTCCGTGGGAGAGGTGGATGGACAGTGGTATGACCAGGCAAAGGAGCAGCTCTCTGGAGGGCACCCAGCCATGTGCTTTTCCCTTGGAGATCAGTACTGCAGGGACTTAGTTTTGGCCTTGGCAAGAACTGAATTTAGAAGAGCACAGCTCCTGGTGACAGAGGTGCCATAACCAACCCCAGGGCCTGCACAGAAGGAATTCTTCGTGGTGGATTTCAGTATGGATCCACCGTGCAGTACTTCTGGGACAGAGCAGGGTTTATTTCTTGAGTGTCAGATAACAAACTGCTTCTCCACTGAGCAAGTGAGAGGAACAGAAGGGACGTGACCTCCCTGGGCTGTCCCCACTCCCTTCCATCCTCCCCCTTGCTTTGCTTCTCCATCCTGGTGCTCCACTCGCCTCACACTTGATGGGATGAGGGTTCCTCACCCTCCCAGGTATCTAAAGACAGATGTTTCTCCAGATGTTCCTTCTCATGGCACGTGGCAGTCTTGCAGGGTGCTGCTCTTCCCTTTGCAGCGTGGCAGAGAGCGTTGTCACCTCTGAGCTGGCTCAGCTGTGCCTTGGGGTGATCCCTGATTTAAAGGCACCTCTCTGAACACGTGCTCTAACTCCCAGAAGTCACCGTGTTGGCAAAGGTCCCTCAGGCCACAGCAGTTCTGTGCTTTGCAGAGCTCCTTGAAGTCCTGAGGAGGCTGAGGGGAATAGTGGGAGTGTTCACAGGCACCCAGAGCACTTTCACACCTCCCGCTCCTCTGCCTCGAAACAATGAGCAGGAATCTGCAGTTTTTCCACAACTCCTGCCAAATCTTGATCCTTTCCTCCATCCTCTGTATGCCACCTCGTTGGCCTGAGCAGCCATCCTCTTACTTCGTCTTAAAGAGAACCAGCAGTTAGCAAAACACCTTGAGTTAACCTTGTTGAGTGGTGCCCAGGAGCAGCTGTTGAGACAAGAGAAGATGCAGGTGGTGTTTGCTCCTCAGAAGCTGAGTTTTCATGTCCCTCTGTGTAAGTCTGACACCGATGCTGCTGGAGGAGGCTGAGGAGCCTTGCAGTGCCTCATGGTGTCTCCTGCTCACTCAGAACCTGAGCGAGGTGAAGCTGCAGGCAGAAAACACCAGGGGCAAAGCAGTTCTACTCAGAAGCAAAAAGCATGGAGATCTGGAGTCACAGAATCCCAGAGTGGTGGGGCTGGAAGGGACCTCTGGAGATCAGCTCGTCCCAACCCCCCGCTCAAGCAGGTTCACCTTGGGCCCCATCCAGGTGGTTTTGGATTCCCTCCCCAGCCTCTCTGGGCAGCTGCTCCAGGCTCTGCCACCCTCACACCAAAGAAGTTTCTCCTCCTGTTTAGATGGGACCTCCTGGGTTCCAGTCTATACCCATTGCCCCTTGTCCTGTCTCTGGGCACTGACAAGAGTCTGGCCCCAGCCTCTTGGCCTCTACCCTTTAGCTCTTCACCAGCACTGATCAGATCCCCTCTCAGCCCCTTCTCCAGCTGAACAGCCCCAGGGCTCTCAGCCTTTCCTGGGCACAGGGGTGCTCCAGGCCCCTCAGTGTCACATATCCCTGTGCTGTGTGAGTCACTCCACACCAGCTGATCTCCCTGACTGGTGGGACAAGAGACCCTTCCCTTGGGGTTACCTTGCCCCAAACAGCTTCCTTGTGGAAAACCTGATACCTTTCCTCTCCTCCATGTTCTGGGACAGACACGGAGATGGGAGGGAGAAGGATTTCTCCAGGTGGCACAACTGGGGTGTGTAGGAGCTCTGCAGAGTCAGAAGGAGAGGTCATGAAGGATCCTTTACTCTTGTTCTCCACCAGCACTGAGAGGGGGTTGGCCATGAAGGACAAATTCAGCCATGGGCACACAGCAGTCTCAGGGCCTCTCAAAGCAGATGATGTATTTACAAGTGCAAGCAAGACTTTGATCAGCATGTCCTGGAGCATTCCCATAGCTGTGGGCACAGGGGCAATTTGGGCATGGCAGGCACTGAACTGCTGCAGTGGTCTCCTCTATGGTATGCTCAGATCTGCATCCCTCTAGTGGGTTGTGAACGTGTTCAGGTACATTTGTTTTCTGCATGTGGTGTGTGGTTTGGACAAATAATGAATGTATGGGTCAGTGGGCAGCTAGGTGATAATCTTAACATCTGGGGCAAAGAGAAAACTCCCTTCTTTTATTATTATTCTTAAAGAGATGGAGCAGAAGACTCTTTGTTCTTCACTGTTGTATCTGTGGAGCCTTGAGGGTAGATCTTGATTCCAGCTTATGACTGGGAGAATCTGGTGGAGTCCTGGGGTGAATTCATTCACAGTAAATGAGACCCAAGGTGGTGTAAGGTGAATTATCTGTCTGGCAGGACAGGGGGTTTGCTGATTCCTGAAGTCAGTGAGTTGTTTCTGTTTGGTTTACTCCACCACCACATAACTGACTGCACATCTCTCTCCTCTGCCTTGGGCAGCACGTGTTTCGTGGCCACTAAGAGAGAGCAGCTCAGTCTCCCATGTTCCATGGTACCCTTCTTTGTCTCCCAGCCTTGGGATCACTGATATGATGACAGAATGTGTTTGGTGCACTGAACTATTAAAAATGTGGCTCAGATGGTGCTGATGGGAGGATGACATCTCCTGAATAATTTATTTTAACTGAGAAGATTTGTAATGCCTAAGTGTTGGCAGAACTCTTTGTTTTAACTCTTCATGAGGCAGCTGCTTGTTGCAGTTCACTTGTTTGGGCAAGAGCTTGGCCTGTTGGACCATACGTGCTCTAACTCTTGCCAGCCAAAGCCACCACCTTCCTTGGGAACTGTCACACTGTTGGTCATTGTCCTTTGGAGGCTGGAGGAAGGGGACCTCCAGAAGGACTCTAAAAGGAAGCTGGAGGTGATAGAAGAAGCAGTCACTAACAGTTTGACTGCCCCTGCCTTAGGAACAGTTTTTTAACTGTTTTAATAGTTTTTTTCCAGGGTGGAGGGCTGAAATAAGCTGTAATTGCTGGCTGCAAAATATTTACAGTAAGCAAGGAACAGCAGGCTGCCTCTAATTCCTGGCAGCAGCTCCATTCCCTGGGGGCACTGATTGTAAGCACTTGCTCTCAGGAGTAGCTGCTTGCTCCCATCCCCCTGTCCAGGAGGAACTAACTGGTCCAGGGATTTACACAGGAGTAGGTGAAGCACAAGGAGAGCAGTTTGTGTGGTCATAATCCTAATACTTCAGACATCTCTAAAGCCTGTTGGAGTGCTGGAGCCTTGAGAGTACAAGCAAATGATGTCTGGGTGGAGAAAGGGCACTTGGAGTATACTTGGGGGATACTCAGAGAGTACTTTAACCTCTGGTGGTTGCAGGCTGGGCATTTTTACTCTGCTTTATGCATGCTGCAGTTGCAGTATAGGCTAGTTGCTTGGTGCAGGGTCACAAAGATCTCATTAGATGTGTCTGCCCAACACGTGTCGTTGGGGTTTGGTTCCAGCATCTCATGGGACTGCCACGACTGCTGCACAGAGCCATGCAGTGCATGGGGTATGGCTTTGCAGACCTGTGATGAGTTTACAAGAGGTCTCCTCTACCCTCTTTTCTTAGAAATTACACACAGAGGGACAAATCCTGCTCTCAACTGTGGGACTGGCTCCTACTCAAGTCAAAGGAAACATCCTATGGGTGGTAGAGACCAGAATGACCCTCTGACCAAGGTTCATTATCATTATCATGGTCTTTCAGGAATTCCTCCAGGTAACTGAGTTCAACAGTTTTGATTGGACACAGTCTGTGCTTGAAGAACACAAAGTCTGTACTGGGGAGAGGGAATGGGAAGACAGAAATCCCATTATTTCTGGCTTACAGTTGAAGCCCTGCAACACAGAAGGTGAAGCTCTTGATGCCAAGACCCATTTATGATTCCCAGCTGACCAAGGTATTGTCCCAGACAGTTTGGGAGTGGTCCATCCTCCAGCCCCTGCTTTAGGGCTGGGCCACTCATCCATCATTCTGAGTCTTATCCCCACCTAATCTTGAAGAGACTGGAACAGCACCTCACTCATCTATATCTGGCTTTTTCATCATGAAGTTTCAAAGTGCTTACACAAAGGAGCTAAGTATTGTTATTCTCATGTTTTGGTTGGGGAAGCCAATAGATGAAAAGGCAAAGTGAGGTGAAAAAAAACCCTGAGGCCACACAGCAGGTCAGTGGCAGAGGCAGGAGGCTTTTCTCTGTGTCCCCTGTTCCTTCCCAGCCTCTTTTATAAACCCAAATAGCAGTAAAATGAAACACTGGTGCATACCAGGAAAAGTGAGATCTGGAGCTGCATCAACTCAAGATCAAGCATGGAGTCACTGTGGCTCAGTGGAAACCCTGGAGTTAGTGACCTCTCTGTAATGGATATGTTTTTGCATAACTAAATTCCAAGAAATAATTAAATCCCTCTTAATTATTGAGACAGGAACTAGTAGGAGAGAAGAGCTTTAGATCAGATGGTTCTTAATCCATCATGAGGCCTAGGAGAAATTTGTCATACAAATAAATATACCCTACAAATGAGTCCAATAAATTTTCTCTGTTGAAACAAGTTGTCTTCCTGCTGGAGAACTGAATGTGAATTTCCTTCATCTGCAGAGAAACAGACTTTGAAAATGAGGAACATAAAGGCCAGTGCATGTGTGTGTCTCTGCGTATCCATGTTTTGGGGATGGTGCTGACATCTGTGTAGGACATGTCAGGATGAGACTGGCTTTTCCATAGCTGTTGGAGTGGAGACCAGGACTGCTCTCCAACCTGGGGAAAATTCTCCCCAGTTCCAGTTTCTTTGTGCATCAGCAATTGCTTTCAAATGTTGAAAACTCAACAGCAGTTGCCAAAAGCTGTGTCGCCTCCCAAGGAAATGCTCTTAAGTTCTGGTTTAGATTCCAAGCATGTGGCTAAACTGAGCTGGATGATAGCTGAGGCTTGGTTTGAAGCAGATTGTGAGTCCATGCCCAAAGTTCGTGCCTGGAACGTGCACACGGCTGGGAGCACGCTGGGGCTGGGGCTGTGGAAATGTAAAAATAGTCCTCTGGAAAGACATCAGTTTTCCCACATTTCCTGCTATGGTTGGAGGTGATTTTCCCATTGTTTTGTTCTTGGCTGTCTCAGTGCCTGAGAATCTCTCCTCGCAGTGGTTTTACATCCTCATGCATTATGGAGATGTGAAAAATGATTGGTTGAGTGAGAGGTTTCTTGGTTTCAACCAGAAAAGAAAGAGATGAAGTCACTAGAAAGTGGCTTTTCTGAAGACAGGCTGATACATACCATAAAAGCAACCAGCAGGGGCTCTGAATGAGATAGAAAGGGACTTGCTGTGAGCAGAAGTAAACTGAATCTGGGTCTTCCTTTTTGATTTGAAGACTTCATGCTTTAATACCCATGAAATACAAGTGCCCTTGCACACCTCACTGGCTCTGCAAGCTTCCTGCTGCCTTCTTTACAGCACAGCCTTGGAGTCACAGAACGTTGTCAGACACAGGAGGATGGTCCTTGCAGCCCTGTCCCTGCAGCAGCAAGGAAATGTTGCTCAGACTGGAAAGTGAAGGGGAATGTTGTGTTGCTTCAAAACTGTAAGGAGAGGGTTATAAAATTCTCATGCCTGTAAATTCCAGATGTGAACCATATGATTGCAAAGCCCTCCTCCCTGGCCTTGTGTAAATGAACTCTCTCCTAAGCCTCCCCAGCATCTGTCTGCCCCAAAAGTGCAGTTTTGACACACCTTGTGCTAAAGGTGTATGAAAAGTCTTTAAAATAAAAATAATCATTGTATAACTGATTAAATGTTTGCTTGGGATTAGGTGCCATGGTTAATATAAGCATTGAAGAGTGTCTCTGGGCACTGTCCTGTGTTGCAATGGCCTCATATTTCCTCTCTTCTCAAGACAGATGTTCATCTGGTTCCAGTGGCTTTTGTCCTATTCCCTGGGCACACAAGAAAAGGAATAGTGGGGTTTTGAAGATGGAAAGTTATGCTAAATAGATCAGCATTTCTTGGACCTGAACTTCACAGGATATGCTGCTCCAGCAGCACTTCCAGCACAAATGCAGGAGAGGCCAGTCTGCATGGAAGACTTCTTTATTTAATTAATTTTTTTTTTTATGTGTTCAAAAAATGTGTAGATGTGGCACTTGGGGACATGGTTTAATGCTCATGGCAGTGCTGGGTTAGGGTTGGACTTGGTGATCTTAGAGGTCTTTTCCAACCTTCAGGATTCTATGTTTTTGTGATTCTGTGAAGCACTTTGGGGTTTTGTCTTGAAATCAGGAGGTGAGGGTGGTGGCAGGTGCCCCTGGGAGGCATTTGGACGTGTGTCCTCATCCCCAGGAGGTCCATGTTCCACACCTTGAGCTTTGCTGTAATAGCAGAGGAAGGGGGAGCCCAAAGATGATGGAAGACAAAACCTTCAGAGGCTGCATTTGGCAGCTCCCACTCGCTGACACTTCATGTCTCTGTCAATAAAACTGGAGAGGCTCGTGCTTTAGTAACAAAGATGTTTATCTTGCCCAAATTTGTGGGAAGCTCCAGGAGGCTGTCACTTGGTGCTGCATAACTTTCATGGGGTAAACAGTTGCTGTTAGTTTCCAGCCAGATTTTCTGAGTGGAGGCTGGGAAGAGGATGCCTTGCTAAGTCCTTTGGAAAGTGGTTGGGATTGTGGCTTGTTGTTTTGGGTTTGCATCCAAACATCTCCCAGATTTAGAGCAGTAAAACCTGGGTCCAAATGTTGCCTTGCATTTCTGTGTCTCTCCAAGGGGTCATTTTTCTCCCTCCTTTAAGTGACCTTCTCCGTGGTCCCCAGGGAAGGTGTTGGCAGCCTCTGGAGCCTGGCTCTGCCAGTACATCAGGGCATCAGCAGTCCACAAAATGCTGTGGGTCAGCTTAAAAAATGTGTTATTCCTCCTGTAAATCATAGAATGACAGAATGGTTTGGGTGGGTGGGACCTTTCAAGGTCAACTAGTCCAAACCCCCTGCAGGGAGCAGGGCTGCTTTAGGATTTGCTTTAAGGATTGACTTAAGGCTTTACTTCATCAGCAAATAATTTTCAGTAGAGCATGATTTCACCATGGTATTTACTATGAGCTGCTGAGAATTACCTGGGAACCCCAGTTTGCTCTGCATAAATGTTAATTTAACTTTTTTTCAGTCCCTTTTTCATATTACCTTGTTTCTTGGAATTTCCAGAGCTTCAGTATTCTCTGGGCAGTAATTGCTGGGTTAGCTGCAGAGGCACAAAAAGGCTTTGTCTGGAGTCACTGTGCTGACATGTGAAAGGCTGCCCTAGGATACAAGCTCCCATTAGAGGCCAGGGAGTTAAAATCAGGTTGCAGGGATGGAACTGTAGTGGTCACACACTGGACAGAAAGCTTTTCCAAAGGGCTTAGTCCTAGGCAGAAGATACAAAAGTCTTCCAGCAAACCTGGCTGGAGCATTATCAATACATCATTTTGCTTCTAAAGGCTGGACAAGGGGCTTCCAGAGTTAGGAAGTGTATTGAAGTCCCTGGAGCCAGGACTCAGGCAGGTACCATACAAAGTCAGAGTGTTTGGCTTGCCTCTAGCAATTAGCCATACTTACTTCTTGTATTTTTAATTTTTCAGATTGTCCCACCTTGTATCTAGCATGATTTAAAACTGGGGTTGCAACAGAGACAACTGCTTTCCCAAGCCCCATGACTGGTTTTTCCTTCTATTTTTTTTTCCATTTGCCTTTTTGTTGTGTGAGATGTTAAGGCTGACTGGTGCTAAACTTGGTGCCATCCACCCAAATTTTTCTCCTGTAAATAACCTCTCTTCACCTTGTGGGTGTTATTGCCTATGGGTCCCATCAGGTGGGAAACAGCAGCCCTGCTATCTTTGCCTGTGATGCCTCAGGATCTTGTCTGATCTTACTTAATATTAATGGATAATGAAATATCAGTAACTTAACAACCCAATCGTATCAGAGTCCATATCAAAAGTATGTTATCTAGAAATCCAGGGCTCCAAGTACAGACATGTGGCACAAACACACCC
>NW_008622456.1:12280-13453 GCF_000691845.1 Merops nubicus | reverse complement strand
GAATGCCAGCTCAGGACTGCCCGAGGCAGAAGTGTCATGCAAATGTTCTCTCCACACTAAAAACAACGTGCTTCTGGAAGCCTGAAGCCCACAGCAGCCCAGAGTTGTTTTTAGTGATGTTAAATTGGAAGTATAAAAGAGAAGAAGTATAAAAAAAGAGGGATTTGGTAGCAAAAGAATGAAGGCAGGTGCAGAGCACAGGAAAATATTCCTACACCAGAATCCCCAAAATAACCAAGAGACCTAAATGTTGGAGAAAACTCAGTTTATCCTCCAGGTGACTTTGGAGGGCTATTTTAAGACAGAGATGTTTTTACTCTGTTTTTACCTCAGTGTTGTAGATCTCCATAAGGGAAGGGTGGAAAAGGACTTCTTGAAGCAGAACCACAGCGAAGGGTCGTGGGGGTGGCAGCTGCCAGACCTGTGGGGTTTAGGATTTGCACAGCCTGCAGGTTTTTCCTCCTCTTTGGAAGCTGAATCAATATTTTGTTAGGTTTTACAGCAGGAGGACACCCAGGCAGCACTTTTGCAGTGCTTTTTCTTCATGCTGAGACTGTTCAGCCTGGGTTGGAGCCTGTTCCTCAGGATTTAGCCACTCTTGTGTAAGAGGATTTCACACTTGACTTTACAGAGCAGTGAAGCTGGCTGCTGGACCTTTTATGAGTGAGGACTCAGGCTTTGAGGGGATGTGGGGGAAAGCATGGACCCAGCAGTGCCTCCCAGCAGGCACCAGGCTGTAGCTGTTCTGGGCACACACACATCTTCTGGGGCTTTACTTTAAGTGACATTAAAAAATGCAAGAGGAGGTAGAAGGAGACACAGAAGGAGGTTGAAGGTGGGAGGGAACACTTTGTGTTTGAGTGGGAGACTTTCCTGTGTGGATTTGAACGTGGGTTTTGTTCAGCTGCAAACTGTTCATTGCTTTCTCAAGACACAGCCCTGTGTTTGGCCTCTGGAGCACTCCAGCCTGCCTTGCTGTCTCCATCCAGAGTGAGCACAAGCAGGTCTGGAGGAAGGTTTCCCATTAGCTGCAGGTGGTAATTTATGGTGGGAAAGCAACAGGCAATTAAACCCCTTACATTGCTGAGCATTAATGTATAGTCCTGTAAGTTAGAACATTTCCTTTAATGTTTTACCTAATGAAGATGAAATCTTTATGATCCAGTGAAATCC
>NW_008622456.1:0-12249 GCF_000691845.1 Merops nubicus | reverse complement strand
TGCCCTACAAAGGCTCGAGAGGTTTGTTTCAGAAGTTTCTTTATTATACCTATATACACAAACCCAGCCTTCATTTCAAGCTACTGCTTCAGTGCAGACTGGGGAACAAAGCAGCAGAAAGGATTGATCAGCCCTCCAGAGATTGCTCTGTGCTGTCCTGGATGCACTTTGAAAGGGATTGGCCTTGTTGGGTTGTTTTGAACCTCATAGACAAATATCTCCACCCTAAGATGCCTCGCAAGAATTTAGCAATATGTGCTGAGAAATACAGTCTGCTTGGCTGCTCCACCTCCAGTACAAAGTGATCCTTTGAAGTACTTTAAGGAGTAGATTTTCTCAAAGGTATCAAGCATGCTATGTAAATAAACCTCAGTTCAAGCCAGGTTGGGTTACAGAAGCAGCTGATCCACAGCTCCAACCACTATTATGGGTTCTGTAAAGAATTCTGGGGATTCATTCTGCAAAGAATTACTCTCCACTTGAAGCTGGTGCAACAGGAGGAGACTAGTCCCAACAGAAATGCTGAGGTGAAAGCAATTGCTACAGGTACCAAGAAGGTAAAGCAGTCTCCATGCTGCTGCTCTTGTTCATTTTGGGTTTGCTCCTCCTCTGTTTTAAAACTGTAAGTCTTTTTTTATTGATTTAATATTTAGGAAATGTACCAAGTTCAGTCTGATCCTGAGAAACTGCAAGTGCCATCCCAAAGCAGGCAGTAGAGCAGTGCAGACTGAGGAGCTGCAGCAGCCTTGGTGCTGCTCTGAGGCTGTGGTTAGAAATGCAGTTCTGTGCTCTCCTGTGACCTCTCCAACCTTGGGGAGCTCAAATACCCACAGTGGAAGATCTTGTGTTGTGCCTTGCTGTGCAGGTGGAAGTGTCCTTCCTCCTGGGTCCCCCTTTCATTCACAGCTCTTCTGGGCACCTTGCACAGCCTGTTTGTTGGCTTCTGCATCTTGGAGCTCGTGAAGGACTGGCTCTGAAACCATCTTGGCCTCAGGAGGATGAGCGTGGCAGGGTCTGAAAGCAAAGTGGTGGCAGTGGTGGTGCCTGGGGCCATTGTTCTGCCATGCCAGTACAAAACCAGTGAACCTCAGAGTCCTGATGATGTTGTGGTTTCAAGCTGTGGTTTGCACCTGCTTATAACACCCAGAAATAAACTGCTGGGGAAGTATCTAGTCAGCCCCACACATCTGAATTTAAAGAAGCTGTTTGGAGATGGCCCTGGTATTTATTAACCTTTATATTTGTGAGAGTGGTGGCTGGGGAGCTGTGGAGAAGATGGTGCTGGAGGCTGTGCAAGAAGCAGAGGACACAGACCTCCCCTGGGCAGAGCTGACTGGCTCTAACCCCCCAGGCTGAAACCAGGAATCCCAAATGCTTTACTGCTCCAACCTGGGTATTCATCAGGGAGTTTCAAACTGGGCTTCCTAGACCAGAATCCTCGTTGACTTGACTGGTTGTAGGCATTTGACAAAGCTCTTGAAAGGCTTCTACAGGGCCAGGGTTTGTTGCTGAGTCTGCCCTGCCCCTGTGCTGTGGCACACAGCAAGGTGGACCCACCAGCAGCCTTCCTCTGAGGAGCTGTAACCCAAAGCTGGAAGGAAGTGGGTATAAACCTTGGGCTATTCTGGTCCGAGCAGAGGGCTGGGCGCCAGGAGCACTGGGGATTGAATCCTTACACTAACAATATTAGCTTAGCATACTTTCCATAATCCACTCTTAAACACAGATGTAGATGTGGTTTGACACCTTGAAAAATGTGCTAGCTAGCTGTCCCCAGCCCAGCAGTGCCTCCCGTGTCCTGCCTGTGCAAGGACTGGGTGGAAGAGAGCCCAGAGGAGGAGGAAGAGGCCTGGGTGATATCCACGGGCCATTTTCCTTGCTCCTGCAGTCCCTGCTTTTAAAACAGCCACTGGCAGAAGCTGGAGAGAGTTCAGAATAATCAGTGGAAATGTGTTATGGAAAAGAAGAAATTTATACTGTAGCAGCAGTTGTCCATCAGCAAGTGAAGGCTGCCTTGCTGTAGGCACCATGCAGAGAGGAAAGGCCACTCCCTTGTCCCACAGCTCATGGCCTCGAATGCAAACACTGCCATGTGGATGCACCTGGAGCTGTGCAGACACTGGTAAAAGTATTTCTGAGGCAAATGAAGTCTCATCTCCTTGGCACTGTGGTCCTGGAAGGGAGGAGAGGCAGGCATTCACAGCGTCCAAACTTCCACAGAGATTATGGAGATCTCATTTGCAGAATGGCTTAAACAAATGAGCTTGCTTGGAATAACTGTAGCAAAGTTTCTGCTGTAAAAGGAGCAGAAGTTTCTGAGGAGCACACCCAGGTTATCTGGGTGGGCTCTGTGTGCTCAGGTGGCTCTGAGCCCTTCCAGAAGATGCACTGACTCAAAATTTAGGCTGAACCCTGGCCAGTCAGTCCAAGTATGTCTTCCCTTTCATTCTATCCATTAAAGCATGAGCCTGTTTAGAAGCAGGTGGGTTCCTGACATCCTCATGCATGGTGAGGTTGGGTGTAATGTTCCTAGCTGGTCTGGGAGGTGGAGAAGTCAGACAGAGACCTTGTGGAGAGGTCCTGCTGTGCTGGGGCTGCATGCCCACATCATTGCCTTGTGTGGGCTCAGCAAGTTTGCAGCCCAAGATGTGGAGCGTGCCTCAATTTTCCACCGTAGGTGCTTTCCTGGTTTCTCACCTGTGGAAGGGTTTGGAGCAGGGAGGTGCTGGCTCCCAACACGTGTGGGAATTGGCTCCTCCTGCCTTTTGGAAGGAGAGCTGCCTGCGTGCATGTCTCTCTGCTGGGGTTTCCTGGGAGTGGCACAGATACCTCAGAGTTTCGTTCTCATTTCAAATGAAGCCTGATGTAGCGAGCACCATCAGAAGACAAATATTATTCTCCTCAGGGGGCCTCAAATTCTTGTTTGGTGAGAAACAGTCTTTGGTGTCTTGTTTAGAGGGTTACGTTATCGGTGCAAATTTGGCCTAATTTCAATTTAACTTCTCCAAACCTTTGAACATCTTAAATTGAAACTTCTTTCTTTTATAATCTGCAAAGCTCCTTTCTTGCTGGATCTACCACAGCTCTGCAGCTTAAATCTCTGGGTGGTGCTTTGCAAACGCAGAGGCCAGCATTCATTTGGCACGTTTCATGTGGATTTTGTAAGCAGTGCATTAAAGGAAAGCCATGAAATAGTCCCTTAGGTTAAGGTCTTTAGAAGTCCCTAACAGAGGAAGATTTCTGAGAGTCACTCAGCTTCAAATTCAACCCTTGAAATGAACCTTGCCCACTGCCATGTAATATACAGTCCCATTAACAGCTGATGCAGAATTCAAGAGCTGCTTGTGTATGTGCAGGAGGAAAATATTGATGCCCAAATTCTTTCTCAGGGGCATTTAAAATTGTTTCCTACTGAATGGAGTAAGGTCACTTGGCAAAGCCAGGCAGGTCATCAATAATTCACCCAGGCAGGCAGAGCTGAGCCTCACAGTGCTTGCAAACACCCTGTTGGGCTGGAGAGGTTGGCAAAGCAGGGGCAGTTCCCAGATTTTCTCAGCAAACAGGGAATTGCTTCACTTCTGAGGGGCAGGGGGAGCCTTGCTGTTGTTGTCCTTGCATTGCAGCAGTAGGTGCCCCCCTGTGTACAGTGCAGAGGTTCTAATCCCCCCCCTCCACCCCCATCCCACCCAGGGCCATTGCACTGCAGCACACAGGGTTTGTTTCCACCATCTGCTCCCTGACTGCAGTAGGCAGGATTTATCTTGGTTAACTTTATCTAAACTTTAGATGACAGTTAGACCAGATTCTTTACACCTAACCCTGCCTGTCAGAGAACAGCTTCTGGTGTATGAGCTCATCATCTGGTTTAGGCAGGAAAAAAAATCATCTCTTCCAGAGAATATTTCCTGCCCAGGCTTGATCCCTAAGATGGGATGAACATGGGATGAATACTCTTCCCTTTCCCCCCAGAGGGACCTCTCTGTCCTGAGAAGGAGTCTCCTGAAGAGGTTCAGGTGGCCAGCCTGGACACAGCATCTTGGTTTTGGACAGACAACACTGGGTGACACGGGTCTGTGCCAGAATGACAGGGGAAACCCAGGTGACTGAGTGAGCATCACGGTGGAGGAAGCAGCACTCTGGGTTCTCAGAAGTTCACCCGTTTCCTCTAGCTGTATCAAGCTGGCCTAACCAAGTGTGTTGCACAGATATTGTCAGCACATGCCCCTGCTGCATGAGATGGATTTCAGTGGTTCCCATGAGGCTGGGGGTGGCAGGAGTGCAGTCACCCCCCTCCACCTGGGGCTTCTCTGAGGAATCCAGCCAAACATCCATCACCCCAGGCATGAGCAAGACTGGCTTCTTCACCTTTGGATTCAGGGCTGGATGGGTCTGCAGCAAGTCCCAGCTGAGAACCCACATAGTGCCTTCAGTGTGGGCAGAGAAGGAGGGACCAGAGCCCTGTGTGGCAGAAGGGACCAGCTGACTGTCCCACCACCTGGATGGCCACCAGGTTCCAGCTCACCCTGCAATCCCAGCTGTCCCCAGGCCACCTCTGTCCAGGGACAAGCAGGCTGGGAACCAGTCCAAGCCCAGAAGAGGCACGTGTGCCTGGCCTCTGCTTTGCAAGCTGAGAGAGCTCCGTGGTTCCAACAAGGAAAACCACTGCCCAGATGCCTGAACACCAGTGCTCTGCTTGGTTAAATATTAGTTCAAACCAGCTTGACTTCCCAGTGCATTTTTCATGAGGGGGTGGTGGAAAGAAGTCAGTTCTAATGAAACCTCATGTAATCACATGAGAGCATCTAGCCAGCAGTGTCCCCTGTCCCCCCTCACACTCCCCACTGCTCTCCTGCATTCCTTTGTGCCTGCTTCTCACTTAAAATGAATCTTGGGAGATTTTCAATCTCCTAAACTCTTAATCTGACATGTTCACATGTGCTGTATTTCCTGAGAGAGAAGATAAAGCTGGGATGGGTGGAGGGAAACAGCTTCCTTGGTGTTGTGTGTTCAACAGCCCGTTGGTGTGGAGTATCCCACAGAAAGGGCAGGAATTGGGGTTATTCAAGGGATAACCTGCAGCCAGCACGTGTAAAGGTTGTGCCTGTGAAGAGAAGTGTTGGAATTATTTGTCTTGACCAAGCATAACATGTAGTATCTACAGAAGTTTGCCACCACAAGCCTCCAGCTTGTGATCTGTCCTGGTTGCCTCTGCTCCTTTTACTTCCTTGTTTTGACAGTGCCCCTCTTGCTCTCCCTGAACCACTTCATCTCTGCAGGTAGAATCACTGTTTCTGACCTCCCCCTTGCTCCCTGATGTGATGTCCTGTGCCAGAGCTTGGCAAGTCCCAGTGTAGAAAGACCTGGTGGAAGACCTGGCAGATCCAGCTGCAGCAGGGACACCAAACGTTCCCCCACACACCTATTTTAGCCCTACCAGCACTCTCAGCATCCTCTTCTAGGCAGTGATTTCTGGAATGGTGTCTCTGAGCTCATTAGTTAGAGCATCAACCAATGCAGCCAACTGATGAGAAACAAACAAATCACCACGACACTCCACATGAAATTCTCAGCACATGTCCACTTGCCAAGTCCAGATGTTCACCCCAGGAAGGGCCTTGAAATTCAGGAAAACAAAGATCTGGGGAACATTTGCTGGCATTTGCCAGGCTTTGGTTTATTTTCTTTAGGTAATCTATGCAGAAAGATATCTCCCTAGCCCTTCAGTCTTACTATTTTCCATGTGTTGAGGTACATTGCTTGGAGAAGGGTTGTGCCCAAGCTGGTTTGTTCTGCTCAGTTGAAACTGTAGCAGTTTAGCATAAATGGGAAGGATGAAGAGGTGAGTGCAGAGACTTCCCTCAGGTGTCAGCAGACAATCTGGCTGTTCATCCCTACCTCTTTGTGGGTGCTTGAGTTCAAACGAGTCACAGTTAAACACAGTTAGCTGGGTGCAGAGTCCTGGGATGCAAGAGGAGAGCAGTGGAGGCTGCTGGAGGTCTCTGACATGGGTTTGGTGTCCTGGAGCTCTTGCAGGCGTGTTGGCCAGGAGGAGATGGCACAGGAAGGTTGTCTCCAGAGGCCACCGACTTCTGCAGCAATGGAGAAGGTGTCCTCAGCTGTGTGGCTTGAGGTTAGGAGTTGATGGTGTCCACCTCTCTGAGCAAAAGCATCTTCCCAAGTGATGGCAAAGCAAAGGAAGGTGCTGGCTGCTTCCTGAGGACAAACCCTCTGCCCTCAGTCACACACACAGTCGCTGCACCTCTCCAGGATCTGGTGTTTTAACCACAAAACCCTCTCTTCCCATTCCAGGGAAATCAGTCTGTTCCATGAGAGATGGGGTCCAGCTACAGGGTTCCCTAAACTTCTGGGGCTTACTCCAACACTGGGTGTGTTCAGCAGCTTTGGTGCAAGTTTGTCTCTCAGAGCAGCATCAGGAAGTGTTCTCTGGAGCCCTTCATCAGCTGCCCATCAGTGTGCTGTCAGTGATTTGTTTGGGGTTTCTGTGCCAAACTGATTAAAGTGCTGCTTTCACAGAAACAAAGAGTTTCACTCCTGGCACCCAGTAAAACTCTTGCATGTGTCCAAAGAAGCCAGCAAAGGTTACAGTGTCTGTTTGCATTCCTCCTGAAGAAAACCTTGTCCAGCTCAGTCTGCCCTAGTTCCCAGCTGTGGTAAGAGCCCCTGAAGAACACCCAGTCAGGAGGAACAGGTTCAAGCTTTTTAATCTCATTTGATGCAGCAGGAGGATATGCTGCTTAATTGAGGAGTGAGGGGGAAGCCTGTGTGGTGACCCAGAGGGATCCCTCGCCCAGACAGAGGGGAGAGTGTGGGCTGGGGTTTGCTGTCCCCAAAGGCTGTGCTGCTGGCCAGGTCAGTGAGGATTGGGGGGTGGTCAGCAGCACCCCAGGTCAGGTTTGCCAAGTGCCTGAGGCTCTGTACGTTGGAACCTGGCATCGTTTGTCCCTTTCCAGTTAACTTTGGTGCCTTGTTTTGGCCCTGTGTGATGTTTTTCCTACCCACCCCTATTTTTAAAGAGCTGTGTAAAGCTAATTTTAACCTGTGGTAGTAATGGTGTGCTGATCAATCCCCATCTGCTCTTGTTTTCTGAAGTCAAGTTTCAGCAGGTCTCAAACTGAGCTGGATTCTGAGGCTGTTTCCATCCCTGTGGCCATGACTATTCTGTGTCAGCTGCCTCCACATAGACTTTCATCCCCTAAATATCTTGTCCACACAGTAATCCAGCTGTTTGGAATCCCAACTGGTATGGGAAAGAAAAAAATGGACTCAAAGTCTGTGGTTTTCAGGGCATCTTGTCACACTGTCCTTAGCAATGCACTCTTCTGCATGGGTCTGCTTCTCTCACTGTAGAGACTCCTAGTAGTTCCTGCAGACCAGCCTGGAACCCTTCATCCCTCACAGATACCCACCTGCATCTGGGTGAACCACCACAGAAAACACAGCAGGTCATAGGATCAGAATCATAGAATCATTTTGGTTGGAAAAGACCTTTAAGATCAAGCCCAGCCATTCCCCCAGCACTGCCAGGACACCCCTAACCCACGTCCCTCAGCAGCACATCTGCACCTCTCTTAAATCCCTCCAGGAATAGGGATTCAACCACTGCCCTGGGCAGCCTGGGCCAGGGTTTGACAACCCTCTCAGTGAAGAAATTTCTCTTAGTCTGCAACCTAAACCTCCCCTGGCACAAATTGAGGCTGTTTCCTCTTGTCCTGTCCCTTGTCCCTTGGGAGCAGAGCCCGACCCCCCGCTGGCTCCAGGCTCCTGTCAGGAGCTGTGCAGAGCCAGAAGGTCTCCCCTGAGCCTCCTTTGCTCCAGGCTCAGCACCCCCCGCTCCCTCAGCTGCTTGTGCTCTAGACCGTCACCAGCTTTGTTCCCCTTCTCTGGACCCACTCCAGCCCCTCAAGGTCCTTCTCGGAGTGAGGGGCCCAAAGCTGACCCCATTATTCAAGGTGCAGCCTCCCCAGTGCAGAGTCCATGGGGACAATCACCATTCCCCACAGCTGAGCCTGGACAGGAGTTCAGCTTGTCAGAACAGACCTGCCCAAACAGAGATCTGACCCAGACAGCAGTGAACCATCCCATGTGAACCTTCCCATTCCTGCAGAAGTTGATTTTTCACTGGCCCTCATGATCTGGGGTTTGGATTTACTCCTCACTTGCTGCTGGTCAGTAGCCCTGACACCACGCTGGAGCTTCTCTTACCAAGTGACCAAGGGAAGAGCTAAAATTGCAGAGTGGTTTCCTGCAGCACCCTGCTGCCTCGGGCTGGGGCATGGATCTGAGCTAAGCAGCTCAGTCTGGATGGGGCTCTGGCTCAGAGCACACAGGCTGTAGATAGCTGCCCAGCTCCTGCAGCTGACAGTGATGGATGGTCCCTGGGTGAGGAGGCTGTTTAGTCACCTCCCAGGGATGGTTTGATGGGCATGAGTAACTACTGAGCCTCAAGACCTCTGTCTGTGTTTCATCACCCTAGAGATACTTCCAATCTTTAATGTGTTGCTCATTTTGGATGGCTTTTTCTTCTGAAGAACCTCCTCTCCTAACACTGCCCTGCACACAGAAGGGCAGGCACGGGTCATGTGTGGGAGGACCTGAAGAAGGACCACCCTAAATTTCAGCAGGTCCCACTTCTTTCCTTGACCTCTTCTTCTACAAGCAAGGTGGCCACCAAGAGGCAGTGCAGAAGGGCAGTGCCTGGGCTGGAGAAGGTTCCCTGTGTGCAGGCTGTGGTGCTGAGCTGCTCCACAGAGCCCTGTGTTCCTCAAGAGTGTTTCCCAAGGCTGTCGTTGATTTTTCACAAGCCAGTCTGTGGATTGGCCAAGACTGCTGACAGCTCAATATTCAGCTACAGGATGTAATTTTCTGTCATTTTGATTTATGTTCTTCCCTGCAACTGGAGTCCCATGTGAAAGAGAAAAGAAAAACAGAAGGAGTTTGTCTTAAAGTTAGCTCGGTGCAAGATTATATTCTTCAAGTGACCTAGCAAATTAAAGGTATTTTTAGATTTTCTTCTGTTTATTTGTGGAATATGGAAAGGAAAAGCACCAACGAGTGACCTCCAGTGTCAGTTTGGGACCTGCTGTTGTGATGTCTGCCATCGTGCAGTGCAGGAAGGGTCATTGTCACCAAAAGAGAGGCCAGTCTGAAACCACGAGAGCAACATCTGCTCCTGGCTGAGGTTTCACCCACACCCAGCCACCCTCTGCAGGGAGGCTCTGAAGGAACACCCAGGACATCAGCACCAGGCTCCACAGCACGGTGCTCCACTCCAGGGTGTCAGAACTCTCAGGAACTGGGGGTTTCTCCTGGGAACCAGCCCAAACCTCCTTTTGGATGGCAGAAGAAGGGCTCATCCTCCTGCTCCTTGGGCTCGCCCAGAGGTTTTGTGCCATCTCTCTCCTCTGCCTCACTTCTGCCACCCAGGCTTGGGCTCCTGGATTGTTTCACTGCATTTGGAGTGTTGCTTCTTGGCTTTAGTGTTTGGGGGTTGCTGCTTGCAGTGTCCTCCTGACAGATGCTCAGCAGAGCAGAGCTGAGCTCCAGGGAGGGGGCTCTTCGTGTGCAGTGGGGGGACTATGGGGGGTTCTGTGAGACAAAGGAAGATATCTGCTGAGGGCTCTGCTGCACCCCCTCTGCTTTAAGGGGAGATATCTGCTGCATATTGCTCTTGTTTTCTTCTGGATAACACCAGTAAAGTATTATTAAAACATTGGAAAGCCTTGCTTTGTGAGCAAGGTGGTCTGTCTGCAGCACGGGTAGCAGAAGAGTATTTTGGGGTTGCAGCTGTAACCCTGTAGAGTATCAGACAGCAAAGCCAAAGAGAAATAATCAGGCAGCAGATAAAAATGAAGCCCAGGTCCACCCCAGGGGTCCCGTGGGGTGGGGAATGTTGGACAAAGTGCCAGGGTGAACTTGTAGCTCCCCAGGAGCTAAGGTGGGTTTTAACTTCAACCTCCCTGGAGCCAGGAGCTGTTGGCTGGCCAGTCTCTGTGGTGTCATCACACCTTATTTGGACAAGTGGGTAAAAAAAAGCACCTTATTTCCTGATTTGTTTTACCCCAGTGTATATGGATACACATATATAGCCACACATATATATAAAAACATACATATAGACACCCCCACCCCTTCCACAGCACAGATTTCATGTCTTCAGGGAGTTTCCATGACAAGTGGCATGTAGCCAGAGTTACAGGTGGATTTCTCTATAGTCAGCACAGTTTTCAATCAAAAAATCCTTTCAATAGATCAAGGAGTGCTGTGTAATTGAAAGTTTCTTGCAGAAGTGCTCCTTCCAAGCAGTTCTTAAAATTTTCTCCTCGTGTAAGCTGGGAAAGAAACATTTCTCATGGTGTAAAGCAGGAAAGTTTTATTCGTTACCTTTTTTAGATCTCCACTCAAATGAAGGAATTATTGCCAAGAAATTAGTATTTTACCACACCCCCTCCAAGGTATTTCTGTATTCTCAAAAGCATCTTGGTTCCATCAGGGGGTGAGCAATAATCACCACCTAAGGGAGGGGTACATGCTGAGTTTTTACTTGCTCCCTGTTGGAAGGTTTTTCTCCACTGTACATTATAACTTGCTTTGCCTGCAGCAATTTAGGTTCTTCTTCAGTTGAGGAAAACCTAAAAACCATCATAACTGTTGTTCTTATTGCACCCTAGCCCTGTCACAAGATAGAAATTGGATAATTAAATACAGACCCATAACCTTCCACTTTTTAAGATGCTTTTGTTACAACCAGCACCAGTGTAGAATCCATTTCCTGGAACCATTGTCCTGCTGCCAGACATGGACACAAGGAAAGCTGAAAATCAGGATCTTTTAGTTTTCCTAGTTGCAACTACTTCCAGCTTTCCAGAGTGCAGCAAGTAAAGTCTGCAGCACAGTGGGCTCCCAAAAGAGGCCGTGTCTTTGCAAGGAGCTCGTGCACTTGGACGTGGAGAGTGCAGCTGAAAAATGACCAGAAAAGAAATAGCCCTGGGGAGCTTCAGTGCTGGAACTGAGGAGGTAATTTGGGACTTGTACAGACAAGTGCTCACCAAATTCTGCACATTGTAAATACTACTACTAATAATAATAATAGTAATAATTCATCTCTCTGCCTTCCATGCATCTGATGGGAAAAGCATCTTCCCCACTGAGAAAATGTCCCTTTCTTAAGTCACAAAGAATGGTGGGGGTTGGAAGGGACCTCTGGAGATCATCTCATCCAACCCCCCTGCTCCAGCAGGTCACCCACAGCAGGGTGACCCCCCCCTTTCAGCATGGATCAGAACCCCCCTCAGCCTTCTCTTCTCCAGGCTAAGCAGCCCCAGGGCTCTCAGCCTTTCCTCCAGACCCCTCAGCATCTCTGGAGCCTCTGTTGGACTCTCTCCAGTAGGTCCCTGTCTCTCTTGAGACAAACCCAAATAAAGGTTTTCCTTTCTGGGATGTGAGAGAGGTGGGAGGTGGACGTGAGGGCCCTCATATCTTCCCCACAGGAAAGCCATTAAGCCTATAACATACATATGGCTTGTCTTCAGCAGCTGGTGGGTTCCTCAGCCCAAGAGCCATAACAGGACCAGAGGGTTTGGAACATCTCTGCCTCCCACATCTGCCCTGCTCCCCGCCAGCAACGCTGCTGAGTCAGTGAAACAGGATTGTGCATCTGTGCCTCCTTGGGCCAGTGCCTCTCTTGAAATCACTGGCAAAAAACAGCTTCAGGCTGCTCTGCTTTGGGCTGTGGAGAGTGAGTCTGACCCTTCTCCTGTGGCACCTGAAACCACCACTGTTAGATTTAGAAGCAGATGGTGGCCCTGCAAAATGAAGCCCTGACGGAGCCTCTCCACTCACAGACCTTTCACGTCTCTAGGTCAGGAATGAGTCCCTTTTTTTCTTTCCAGAGAACAACCATGGGAGAATAATTATTGCAGTTTTGTAGGACCTGAGGCTGGCAGGGAAGTGTCCTCCCAGCAGTCCCTGCCTGCTGCTGCTGCTGCCTGAGTGATGAAGTGCCATGAAAAATGCGGTGCACTAATTTGGGTTAGTTAGTGGCATGGAATGTCCTCTCTGCAGGGCTTTGCAAAGCTTTGCCCAGCCCAGCTGCACGAGGGATCCACCATAGCATGTGGGGAAGACCTGGCTGTGGGGGAGGGAAGGGGGGGGAAAAAGGGAAGAAAAAGCAGAAGAGGGAGGAGTGTGAGACCGGGCCCACCCAAGGGTGCTCCACCCGGGGCCTCCTCG
>NW_008622455.1:7405-10658 GCF_000691845.1 Merops nubicus | reverse complement strand
CCGGGGGCTTTGTGCTGCGCTGCCGCACGGCCTCCGCCCCTCCCCTTGGTTGCGTGGAGCTTGTGAATGCGTCCAGAGGAAGCATCTGGAGTTGCTCGGCGTAGGGTTTTCAGAAATACGATGCAATGCGTATATTAACGCTGAGAGGGTTTTTTTTCCTTTATTTTCTTGCCAAATGGAAGCGTGAGATCCGGTGACTTGTTTTGCTTGAAGCATTTTCGTTGTGAGGAGTGTCGTCGTTTATAAATTGGGCGTAGATAGATAAATTCTCTATTAGTAAACGTTGGATGGGCATTAATTTGTTTAGTAATTTTGCTAAGTGATGGAAGAGACCTTTATGCAGCAGAAACGAGTTTATCATTGGTGATAAAGTGATTCTTGCAATTTAAATGTTACCTTTGCTCACTGGGGCACTGAATCCAGAAATAGGACTTGTTTTTACATTCTATTAATTCTCAGGTGGAGCTTTGAGTTTTATTTCAGGTCTATTGATGAAATACTAATTGTAGTCCAGAGGGCTTGGATCACTTCAAATTATCACTTCCATTTTGGTTTGTAGATAATCTCCTGTGGCAACTAAAAGAGTTTGACAGGGAGGTCTTCAAAAACTTGCATAAGACAAACACACATGAAAACGTTGAGGGCTTTTTTGAGTTCCTGACCCTAATTTTGTGGTTTGTAATTTTACTCATTACCTAAATTAATAAAAATGTTCCATGCTTGCCTGTGATGAAGAGTTGGAATGTGCTCAACAATTTGAGAACACAGTCAGGAGTTGAGCTCAGTATTCTGGAGTTGATTTAGTTTATAAGTTTGCTAGATAAGTGATCTTTGAAATACTCATTAATGCTGTGTAGGAGGGATGTGGCATTGGAGTGATTTTGGTGACAGGATAGTAAAATTTACAGGGAGAAACGATATTGGAAAAGATTGAGTAGAATTTTGGTGCTTCCAGAATATGCTTTGACTTTCAAAAAGAAGAAAATAGAATAGAAAATGATGCTGTTTGAGTAAGTCATCAGTAAATTGTGTTATATCTGGTAGTATGTGCTCATGTTAAGTGAAGAAAAGGAATTTCTCACTGACTGAATTAGGTAGCAGACAGTTCATATATTGAAAGCATCTGTTCAAACCTTAATACACGGCTGAAATTTTGCTTTTTCTTACTAGTTTTCTGTGAAAGCCTTGCAGAGATGCCATTTATTTTCCTCAAAAATATGCTGAAATGGAAGCAGTTATTTTTCTGAAGATTTTATAAAATTAGCCTCCATGAAGTGAAGAATACTAAGAATAAGTTTCACATTCATGGCACCTGTTGCTTTGGAGTCGTGGCTCAGTAAGGCAGGTTCATAAAATCTACACCTTGATATAAACTACTCCTAAGCTCATGCAATTTTTAAAAAGGTAATTGGTAACCAAAAAAAAAGGGGATGAACAACAAAATAAATAATTTAAATCTATAGCTGTGTTTATAAATTTATTTTCTTGATAAACCCAAAGGCATTCTATCTGTTATTATATATTTGTAATGCTGTCATTGCCTATGAATGTGCAAATAAGTATTTGGCTGGATTAATTAAATCTGAATGTAATTTGTTGGGGTGAGAAGAATGAAATGTATGCAGGCACAGTGCTTAGTTTGGGTACATCATCAGTTGCTGAGCATATTTGAGAACCCATTTCAGACATGAGTGTCAGGGTTTTTTTCCTGTGTATTCTTTATTCAGACAGCTAATTTCTGCATTTCACTGGGGTTAAGCATAAAGCTAAATAGTTGAATAAAACAGGTGAATGTGAGCTTTTTGAAAATGGGTTTCTGCAGCACAGCCTCTCACACAGGCTAAGCTGTGTCTCTATGGGATGGTGAGAGTACTTGCTGCTGAGTAAATACTTAAAAGAGAGAATAAAAGGGTATTTGGTATATAAAAGATGGTTGAAAAACTGCCCCAAAAGGATCGTAGGTGGTGGCTTGGCAGAGACACACCAACACACTGACATGGTGCATTTTTTGGGGTGGTGGTCTAGGGGTTTTTTTGCTGGAAAAAAAGAATCACCTCAAGACATTTTATGTTGCTTTAGGAAAGAGGAATGCTGGCCTAGTGTGCCACTGGAGAGATTTTGTATCTCCTGAGGAACAGAAGAGAAAACTTGTCCTTTGGGGCTGAACATTTAAGTTGAGGATTACCAAAACGTTCTGCTGCAGGAGACAGAGTATCCATGTGATTCATTACATTTTGGAAAGAAAATAACATGAACAAGGGAATTGTGATCCTTTCACCTCAATATTTCATTGAGTAACCCATCCTTTCTCATCTCCCATTGCATATTTTCAAATTGTACACTGGGAGATCTAAAAGTAAATCCTTAAAGTGTTTTTTCTCCTAAATGAGTTGGGTTTGTGTTTCTTAATATAAAATAGGAAAATGTAAACATGAAAATGACAGCATGTTAGGCTATTACAGCTGTAGTTGTTACTCTAAATCCTGGATTTCTAAGGCTGACAGGGCAGAAGATAAGTTTGTAAGATTGTTCCTGTACTTCATGGAATACTTAAAATGAAGGTTCAATGTCAGGGTTAAAAGGAAGAACCAAAGTACATGATAATCCTAATTAAGGAGTACTCTTTGAAAGGTAGCTCTAGAGTATCCACATTTGTTGGTCTGTGGACACGTAGTTGCCATTTTGTACCAGTGATTGCTACCTGCAAGACTTGGTTTATCTTCATTTAGTAAATTTAATTTTCTTCATTGCAGATTGACCTGATCTTTTTGTACCTCGTTAAATGCAACCTTAAAACAGTGATCAGGCGAAGTGCTAATGCTGCTGCTGAATGGAAACAAAGACAAGAAAACATTTGAAATGACTTCTAAAATTCAGAGCATGGAAAACTGTAAAGTTTTCATTTAGTAAATTTAATTTTCTTCACTGCAAATTGACCTGATCTTTTTGTACCTCGTTAAATGCAACCTTAAAACAGTGATCAGGCGAAGTGCTAATGCTGCTGCTGAATGGAAACAAAGACAAGAAAACATTTGAAATGACTTCTAAAATTCAGAGCATGGAAAACTGTAAAGTTTGCAGGGATGTATTTAGCACTTGGATCTGTTTTGGTTACCTGTGGTAGAAACAATGCTGCAGTAAGAGATCCCTGGAGACAGGGAGAGATGGTACCTGTGGCACAGTCTGAGTGGGGACAACACTCAGACCCGTGCCCTGTGCAGGTCAAGGTGTGAAGCTGCTGGAGGAGGTGCAG
>NW_008622455.1:4491-7374 GCF_000691845.1 Merops nubicus | reverse complement strand
GAGAGTCTGAGTGCAGCCGTTGTAACCCCCTGTCTGCCCCGCAGCCGCCAGCAGGAGATTGAGGAGAAGCTGATAGAGGAGGAGACGGCCCGCAGGGTGGAGGAGCTGGTGGCAAAGCGCGTGGAGGAGGAGCTGGAGAAGAGGAAGGACGAGATCGAGCGGGAGGTGCTGCGCAGGGTGGAGGAGGCAAAGCGCATCATGGAAAAGCAGTTGCTCGAGGAGCTCGAGCGACAGCGACAGGCTGAGCTGGCGGCACAAAAAGCCAGAGAGGTAACGCTCGGTCGTTTGGAAAGTAGAGACAGTCCATGGCAAAACTTTCAGTGGCGGTTTGTGCCTCCCCGTGGGTTCAGAAAGAGATGGAATACAGCAAATCTAATTCCCTTCTCGCATAAACTGGCATTGCTGCGAAACCTAATTCCCAGCCTATTCAGAGGAGCTCACTGAGACCTAAACAGTCACTCTCCTAAAACCTGAACAAGGATACTTGATATTTAACGGAGCTGACCTATTTCAGAATGGTTTGAAACTTTTGCCATGGCTGCAGGATTTATCAGCGGTCCTTTCATTTTTGGGGAAGGGTATTGAAAAGCTGTAATGATGTATCCTCCTTTTGTTTTAATTTCGTTTACCTAGACTGTAAGAGGCTTTTGCCTTCAGTCAGGCAAAAAGCAGGGCCCAGCAGTGAGCTGCAGTACCTGTCTTTAACAAATAGGTTTCTCACTCTTCATTTAAAATGAACATTTTCCTTGAGCGTCCATTGGACTAATTCTGGGACTTGGAGCATAAGCCCATCCACGTCTTCACCAAGGATCTGTGTCCAAATCATTATATCCATTTTTAATAACTACTAACAAATCCTTTTTTTTTTTTTCCTTAGAACTTAATAAAAGAGCAGGTTGCCCTTGTCTGAAGCCAAGCTGAACATGTGACTTGGGTTTTTGGTTTTTGTGGTTTTTTTATTTTTTTATTATTATTTTTTTTTTTTTAATCAGCAGCTGGAGCAGAAGCTGAAAATGTCTTTCTGTGAGACAGTAATTTGCTACTAAAGGCTTTGATGCCTACCTGCACCAATCATTCCAGGATCCAGAAATTTCCAGGCAAACTAAACTGCGAAGGAAATCCGTGCTAAACGGTCGTGTCTCAAATGCCTTTGTCACTGTACCTCCTACACATTTTATTTTAAATTAATATTGTGATTGGCTTACAAAAGCAAAGACAGGAGCAGTGAAGCTTTCCCTTTCATACTAAATGTGGCTTGTCTGTCACATAATATCTTTAAATTAAAAACCAAAAAAAAAACCCCCACCGAGAACACCGAGTTACAACTAATACTCAGAATATAAAATTACATCCGTTTGGCAAATTCCAACCTTCCTAGAAAGAATTTCAAGTGAATTTAGATGTCTGTAGTCAGCTTCGTGTCTAGAGGTTTTTAATTTGATCAGAGGGGTGACTTTTTTTTCCCCTGGGTGTTTTTGCCATTGTCAGTGTGAGGTGGGGACGTCCCCTCAGTTCTTTGTAACGCAGAATGAGCGTTCATGCCTGGAGTGAAGCGTGCTAGCTAGTAGCTGGTTACTAGTCATAGTAAGAAGTTTTCATATGCTTGCTTTGTTCGTATTAACTTTTTTTTCTTACACAGACACAAACCTCTGGCTAACTTTAAATCTTCCAAATATTAAAATAATTGGGATTTCTATTCGGTGAACTGAAACACCTCAGACTCTCACGCAGTCTTCATATTTATGAGTTGCATAACAGAGTGCCATTAAAAATTCACCAAGAAAAGCAACAATTACAAGGCTTTATTTCCTGACCTTGCCTTCCCTGGACTCCCGAATTCCAAGTTCAGACTGCAAATGACAGTTTCAGCTGTCTTCAAATTGTCAAAATACTGAATGTTAAGTCCATTCTCCCCATGAAAGAAGCCCATAGCTCCATGAAGTATGGATGACCATTTGTATTTTTCACTAACAGTAAATGTATTTTTCTTATTAACTGTTTGCCTTAGGAATGATTTACATATTTTTGTTCCTTCTTATCATAAACATCTGCATTCCTCAGCTCAGCCTCCCTTGTATGTCGTTTCTTTATAAATGGTTGAGCTGCTGATGCAGGTATTGCCAAGCTAACAGTACAAATCATTTTAAAGAGGAAGCTGGCGCGTATGGCAGCCGAGGAGCACACTCTGCAGGACACTGGACAAGACAGTAAATATTCACCTTTTAATGCTGATTAAAGGAGTATAGGTAAAGAATACGTAGGTATACTTAATTGGTGAGACAAACTATTCGCTTTATTTCTATTTTCTATATTACTTTTTAATTTGGTAAATGCTATTCCAGTTTTTTTTTGGTAGTTGTCCTTGTTGATTTGTGTGATGTTAAAATTCTAGTAATAACTTGTCAGGATTCTGTGACTTAGGGAGGGTTTAGTCGGTTGCTGTTTGGACTGGGCGGGGTGATGTAAATCGAGCTCTAGTAACCAGTTTTAGTGGCTCTGCACAGTTTACCATTGTGAGGCAAAACAGGCGGCTGCAAAGCTGCCACGTTAAAGTCAGTTCACAGAAGAGTTCTGAGGAAGATTAGTGAACACGCAGGGACGAATTATTGTACTTTACTAACATCTTGCCCTGTCCTCCCCTTTAGGAAGAAGAGCGTGCAAAGCGTGAGGAGCTAGAGCGAATACTGGAAGAGAATAATCGAAAAATTGCAGAAGCACAAGCTAAACTGGTAGGTGGGGGTGTCCCCAGCCCTTCTGTGGGGGAATACAGGTCTCTCTGCTTGATTTGCAACAGGATTACAATAAACAAATCAGCCCTCTCTGGAGTTTCACTCGTCTGTTGCCGGCCGTGTCGGCGGCGTTGCTCTCCTTCCCCCTCAGCAC
>NW_008622455.1:0-4460 GCF_000691845.1 Merops nubicus | reverse complement strand
GAATGCTGGCCTGGGAAAAAAAAAACAGTTCTGGTGCAGTTAATTGAGAGGAAGTTGGCTTCCTCCAGAATTTAAAGAGCATGTGTTCAGCTCTCTCCCAGGGAAGGCTGAGGGAAGCTTGCAAACACGTTGAGCTCCTGTAACGGGAGTGACTAATTCTGCTTTGCCGAGCAGGACAAGTAGCGACTGGACTGGAGTATAATGGGGATGCTCGAGTGCTGAAAGGGACTTTCAGCACAAGCCTAAGGTGTCTGAGTTATGAAAGTCAGCTTCTTTTGGTCTCCAGGCCTATTTCTGCAGGTGCCTGCCTCATGAGGAGATTCAATATGATTTAGCTGACTCTAATCAATGCATGATAAGCAAAACTAAGCTTCCTCTAAACCCTGATTGAACTCTTATCAATCACCCGAGTAATTACTCCTCTTTCAGGTAAAGATGGTGCTTCTTAAAATTATTTGCTTGAACTGCATCTCTTTATGATTTACACTTCTTTTCCCACCTCCTATTGTGGAAACGGGAGAACAGAAAATCTGAAGCATTAACTGACATAACAAACAGAACTTGCACCCTTGAAAGACCAGTGGAAAGAGCTGTAAGAACCATAAGTCAGTGTGAGGATTGACTGGTTCCAAATTCAGTAAAGTTGGTTTTGAGTTTGGGAGGGGGTGTAGGTGGGTTTTGGAGAGGGGAGACCTCAGTTTGAAGATCTGTGACTTCATTAGATTGGGCCTTCATCTGACACTTGGCAGGTGTCAAGGGAGTTTCTCTCTAGATACACTGACTTAATTACAATGAAATGTGCTGTTTGCACAGCAGTGCTGAAAAATATTAGATGTGAGCAGTCAAGATTTTGATACATGAGCTGTAGAAAGTTTTCAGTGTTTCTTCTAAACTCAATTCAAATAACCATGTTATGAATAGCTTCACTGAAACCAACCATGGCATCTAGCTCAGGTAGGGCTGCTTACATACCTGTGCAGGATTGGACCTGTTTGGAAGCTAATGTGGACTTGTAAATTGCTTTTATGACTACAAAATATGCTGGCCTAAATTCTACCATTTTCATATATAGGCTGAAGAACAATTGAAAATTGTTGAAGAACAAAGAAAGATTCATGAGGAGAGGATGAAACTAGAACAAGAGAGACAACGTCAGCAAAAGGAAGAGCAAAAAATTATCCTGGGCAAAGGAAAGTCTAGGCCAAAACTGTCCTTCTCACTAAAAAGCCAGGATTAAATTGCAACTCTGAACTCTTAAAAGGAAAAAAAAAAAAAGAAACAACAACAAAAACCAACAACCACAAAAGGAAAAAACCTGACAACTTTGTATGGTAGCTTCATGTTGAAGTGTTGGGGTTTTTTTTCTTTTTTTTTTTGTCTTTTCTGAAAGTCTGGAAAGTTAGCTTGTTCTAATAGGGGCTGTGCTCTGCAATGATTTAATTTTTTTTTTTTAAACAAAAACTTCAGTTAAACCCTTATCAGATCATTCTTGCCTTTTGGAAGGTAACCTCTTCTCATCTGTTTTGTTTCTGTAGTGGTCTGAAGCAGATCAGGTCAAGTGTGGGTGATCTGATAAGGTTTGACTGAAGTACTCATCAGGGTTTGACTCTGATAATTGACAACTTTATACTGGGTATTGCTGACTTTTCATTTTTTTTTTATTTTATTTTTTTTTTTTAAAGTCAGTAAATACCTGAGTAAATTGCCATAGTATTACTGGACCTCTGTGGTTTATTGTTAAATCAGTGTCCTATGATACTGTCATATTGTTGCTCTTGATGTTCCTGATACAGGTAAGGAAATAGTTTGTCACTTCTGCTATGAATACATAGAGAGAGTTCAGTATTGTCTCTGTTAGATTTGTTTTTATTACATTGACAGCATTCAACCAGCGTTCCCCATTGTGTAAATAAACCAATTTGCTGAATAAAGTGAAAGTCTTAAATTCATATGTTGAAGTAAAGTTTTTTTAGCACACTTCTCTAAGCAGCTGTAAGAATGACAATTCACATTACTAAATACAAGGCTATAGTGTGGGGTGGCTTTTTTTTAATTATTTTGCTTTAAACTGTTGTGGCTTCTCCTACTTACAATGCAAAATTACACAGAGTAAAACAAATAATCCTGCAGTTGTGAATGTTTTTGGTGGCTGCTGCTGTTTTCATGACTGTTGGTTTTTATTCTGACAGAGACTTATTTCAGCATAGTATCATGTTTAAACAGCTGTTTGGCTTCTTGCACCCAGAGCAGTGCTTCAGTATCTAATCCCCTGCAGTTCACCTGATAATATAGTCTGCTCTGTAAGTTAAGGTCATTACCAGAGAATGGATCCTAAAGGATTTAAAAGTGGAACTTTTTTCCCCAAAGGACTGGACTGGCATACTCAAAAACAGAAAATGAGACTCTGTCTAAATATATTGCTTAAGCTAGAAAGAATTGTTATTCATCTACAGATCTTGAACGTTATCTGCTTATATATACAGGTTTTATTTTGGAAAATTAAACTCCATAATGAAAATTATATATAAAATTCCCCTTTTTGTATGTCATTCTACCAAAACCTGGATTACTGTAGCTTGTCCAGTTCTAAAACTCCCTTTCTCCTGTCGGTGTCCAACACCTGTAGTGACTGTAAGATGAAAGCTACCAGGAGAGTTTGAATGCCACTGGACAAAGCTGGAAACAACTCCTGGAACTCCCAAAGGGTCTGTTTCTGGAGTTGGGAGGTGGGAAGTGGGAGCAAGCTGAGTTGTGCTGCTGAAAGCAGGACCCGGGGGCTGCTGGGGTCTGTGGCTTTGTCCAGTGCCTGGAGGAACATGCAGAGACAGCAAAATGCCTACACTGCTACTGTACTTAAATCTGTCTATATATTGTATTAAAATAGAAGGTTGAAGGTTCCTTCATGCCTCAAAAGCTGGAGCCAAACGACTGGTGTACGTGTCCTGTGGACAGGAGCAGGCTGTGTTCAAACCTGGACTGATACCTGTATTTCTGAAACAGAAAACATCCCCTGTGCCCTTACGAGAAACGAGCTATTAAAAGTCAATTCTCAAACCAGACCTCTGCATTTCTGTTTCATCTTCCAAACCCAAGAAACGACCTCCTCCTACGTGCAGCTGTGGCAGCCAGCATTTTGGGCTGCTTCACTCCTTTGCTGCCCAACGGCAGCGTTTGGTCTTGTCCTAAAAAAATTCTCTGTTTCTTTAAAGACAGGGTTTTTTTGTAGCCCTGGTGTGGATGGGTGTCACATTTTCATTGCTGTAGGACTTCAAGGATACTGTTGATTTCTAGGAAAACAGAGGTGCACAGAGTTTGGGAGGGGGTAAAATCATGTTTGATGATAAGAACTTGAGGTGTTCTTATATTCCCTTAAAACTTGATGCCCATCTGAATGCAAAGTAGGTCAGAACGTAGCCTGGCATTTGGGGGTGATTAAACATGAGCTGCCTGTGGGTCAGCCCAGAGATGGTGCTGTTAGAAATTGTGCTGGGTGTTTCATTACACTTTTGAGGTTTCAACCACAAGTTTTGTTTTAGACAGTTACTTGTCTTGAAAAAGAAGGACCTGCCTTCATTGTCTCCTTTTCCCTTTTCCATACACTTCACCCTGCCCGTTGCCCTGGCTGACCTGGGGGTTGTAACCCCTCTTAACATGCCCTCTTCCAGTTTCTGAGCCATTTTGGGTGTTTTTTTGGGGCATTTACACCAAATTGGATGGTGTTGGTTGTGCCTCGCTCTTTAACTGCACAAAGTGTGCCATGTCCAGAGTATTTGGGGACGTGATCTTTGTTTTCAGACTGAGAACTGGCATAAAATAAACCCCAAACACGTTTTTAGGATGAACCAACTCCTGTTCTGATTTTTCTTACCAGGCTGCCTGAATTCTGTGGCTTTATTTAGGAGGAGCCAAGCTCATTTTCTAAAAAAAAAAACGATGGTTAACCAAAATTGTGGTTCTAAAACAGACATGGAAAAGGCAAATTAACAGCTAGATAGATACTCACTCTACTGTAAGTGCAGGAAATGTGTTGCTAAGTTGTGAATTGTATTTTAGGGGCTGTTTCAAGTGTCCAGCACGCTTGGCCTTTTAAAGAATCCACTGAGTGTCAATCATGAGATCACTTGTCTTTATTAAATTTATCAGTAATGGGATCTATCCAGTTATTTCTTTTTTTGGCTTTCAAAACGGGTAAATTTTCAAGTAATGATGGCGAGCTTATCCACTTAATGAAAAATATCGTGTCCCGTGTATCCTCGTGGCTGATGTTTGTTGAAAGAGAAGGAGGGAGTGCGGGCCCAATCCTCATCCCGTTCAGCTCAGCTGCCCTCGTTGCCCACATCGCTGTCGGGAACAAGCCAAAAAGGGTTTTTTTTCAGCCATAAACCTGATTTTTGCCATTTTTTGAGGTGCAAGAAATAGAGGTTTAAGCGGTGGAAGTGGCAGAGTTCTGTTTTTTCCCT
>NW_008622454.1:102002-102530 GCF_000691845.1 Merops nubicus | reverse complement strand
CCTCCCCCGACATCGGATCGGGACAGCGGGTACTCTCTCAACAGGCATTTGCTGGGAAAATATGCAGAGGCACATTCAGACCATCTGCTTTCCTGATTAAACCGACATGGGAGATTCATGCCGTGGGCCAGGTAGCAGGGGCACAGTTTACATATTGCTGTGTATATGGCTTCTCTGAGGCCACAGGAGGAGGGAGAGAGTTGCCGTGCATGGACTCTAGTAGTAGATCCCATTCAGTAGGACAACTTTGAGTGTAGGGCCCTGCTCAGGGTGCCTCAGTCCCAGGTAGTGCACAGGGGTGCAGACTGTCCTGTGGTATCTCTCCATGCATATTCATACAGCCTAAAAAAATAGTTCTATAAATATATTAACAACAAAAGGAGGGCTAGGGAGAGCCTTCATCCTTTATTGGATGCAGGGGGAAACATAGTGACCAAGGATGAGGAAAAAGCTGAGGTTTTTAATGCCTTCTTTACCTCAATCTTCAGTAGCAGGACAAGTTGCTCCCTGGGTACCCAACCTGCTGAA
>NW_008622454.1:75412-101881 GCF_000691845.1 Merops nubicus | reverse complement strand
ACCTCCATAATCAAAGAGGAAATGGTCGGTGACCTGCTACATCACTTAGACATATTCAAGTTTATGGGGCTAGATGGTTTATACCAAGAGTACTGAAGGAGATGGCAGGTGTACTCACCAAGCCACCTTCCATCCTTTATCAGCTGTCCTGGTTAAGGCAATGAGGTCCCAGTGGACTGGAGGTTAGCAAATGTGACACCTATTTACACAAAGGGCCATAAGTAGCAGCTGGGGGACTACAGACCTTTCAGTCTGACTTTGGCTCCAGGGAAGGTTATGGAGCAAATCATCTTGAGTGTCATTACACACTCAACATATACTGGACAACCAGGTGATAAGGCCCAGTCAGCCTGGGTTTACAAAAGGCAGGTCCTGCTTGACTAACCTAGTCTCCTTCTATGACCTACTAAGTAGATGATGGAAAGGCTGTGCATATTGTCTACCTGGACTTCAGTAAAGCCTTGAACACTGTTTCCCACAGCATTCTCATGAAAAAAAAAAATGACTGCTCATAGCTTGGATGGGCATATGCTCTGCTGGGTAAAACATCGGCTGGGCAGCTGGGCCCAGGGAGTGGTGGTGAATGGAGTTAAACAGTTGGCTGTTCACAAATGGTGTTCCACAGGACTCAGTACTGGGGCCACTCCTGTATCTTTATCAATGATCTTGATGAGGAGATAGAGCGCACCCTCAGTAAGCTTGCAGATGACAGGAAGCTGGGTGGAAGCGTTGATCTGCTTGAAGGTAGAAAGGGTCTACAGAGAGGACAAGGGCAGTGATCACCCCCCTGTACTCAGCACTGATGAGACCACCCCTGAAGCACTCTGTTCAGTTCTGGGCACATCAGTACAAGAAAGACATCAGGGTGATGGAGTGTGTCCAAAGAACAACAAAGCCAGTTAAGGGTCTAGAGCACAAGTCTTGTGAGGACTGGCTGAGGGAACTGAGGCTATTTAGTCTGAAGAAAAGGAGGCTGAGGGGAGACTTTCTCACTCTCTACAACTACCTGACAGGGGATTGTAGTGAGGTGGTGGTCAGTCTCTTCTCCCAAGTAATAAATGATAGAACAGGAAGACATGGCCTCAAGTTGTGCCAGGGGAGGTTTAGGTTGGTTATTAAGCAAATCCATCATCCCTGGACATTTTTAAAAGTCATGTAGATATGCTGCTTGAGGACACGGATTAGCAGTGGAGTTGGTAAAGTTAGGTTAATGGTTGGACTCAATGATATTAAAGGTCTTTTCCAACCTAAATGATTCTATGATTCTATGAAAAGTCAGATGCTGATGTGGTGGGTGGCTTGTTATGCCAGTGCCAGCATGCATTATGGTGATGCCCTGTGAAGGACAGTATGGAAATTATCAAATGTAAATTGGGTTATTTTGTAAGTTAATTTCATCACTGTTTCAACATCATAGGGTCATGCCCGGCCACTGCAGTCTTGGACTCTGGGAAGTGGGCAACCTTTTCTTGGTGGGGGAAAAAAATAATCCAGGCACTTGTGTGACACCGTGTTTCTCTTGCAAAGGTTGGGTCAAACACAGACATCAGGCTTGAATAGACGACTATATATATCCCAAGCACACTTGTGTAGTGCTACGATAATAAAATACAAAAGTGACATGAGACAGTTTCCAGTAAAAGGTTATCACTGCAATTCAGAAAAACTGTAAGTGTTTAGAGATTTAGGAATCTATTTCTAAGTCTATAAGTCTTTCTGCCGTGAGCCTATCTTTTCCATTTTATCTCAGTCTCTTAACTGTAGTTTAGGTTTGGTCCTAAGATGTTAATAGTACTAGTAAAATGTCTCACAGTACTGACCATTTGATCTTTTAAGCTGTATGAGACTGACAGTATTATTTAATCCCTATCCTTTGTTTTTACTTTGTAAAAGTGAAGAACTCTTTCTCTTTAGGGCAGCATAAATATACGAGTTCTAATGCCAGCAGTTTTCTGGCCGTGGCAAGGGCCCACACCATAGGTGAGAGTCTCAATTTCTCCTGTCAGTACACATGATCATTTGCTTAGGGTTTTAGATCCTTAAAGTAAAAGGTTTGAAGCAAAATGCAGTGGGATGTTTAGTGTGTAGTGGTACAGAGGGTAGAGGGGACATCCTTGTGTACCCTTCTGGCCTCAGTGGCAGTGACATGTTTGCCTGAGATTATGCAGGACTGGACTGAATGATGCATATTGTCTCTCCTGGTGTTAGTTAAGATGTCATACAATTTCAGGAATTGAAAAGTAATTTAGTACAGTGATTCCCATGCTCTTATATGTGAACCACTTACATTTGCAAGGCAAAGAAAATGCTCCATGACATGGAGAGTTTTGACTGCAGGCGTGGTCCTTCACTTCAGATGGTCTGGGAAGTCCATGGCCAGATGACAGGGAACTTCAGATAAATACAAAAGCTGCATGTGGTTCTTCAGGCCAGATCCTGAGTTCTTATAAATTGCCAGCATCCTCAGGGTGTGACCTTTTGTCATCTGTATAAATAATGTGTAAATATACGGAAGATATATCCATAGTAGGTCTAAATCTGTCTACATCTACATCTTAAATAACCTAGTAACTGCCTAGTATTCATGCATCATACAGCTTCAGAAATCAAACAATAAGCAGTCAGGAGACAGAGTTAATATTGAAAACACAATTGCATATGTTCTTCTTATAAAGCCTTTCTTTGTAGCGTTATAAATAATTGCTTACTATCAGTTAATATCTGATTTAATGCAAAATGGAAGTTCTTATGCACACTGGCATAGAACAATGTTCAGTGTGCCTCTGTGATTTTACTGTTTTGTAGGAGTAAAGGCATGACTTCAGCTTGTGCAGATAACAAAAGTTGATGTAGCTCAATTATAATGGTAAAACACCATAACTCAGGGGAGGCTGCACCCTCTAAACACCAGAGCCTCCATCTGCAGTAAGGAGTTGGTTTGATGCATGACATTTCAAGGAGAACTAGACCTCTTCTGAAAATATCTGACTTTGAGACATCACTGCAAGTGATTTCCTCCTTTTCTTCCAAATATGTCCAGACTTTGGTGAATTCCCAGACTAGGGTCTTCATTGTGTCACTGTGGATCCATGTTAGGCATGTGTTTCTTATGTCTGTTTTCTTCCTTTCATACATTGCCAACTTTTTTCTTTTTTTTCTCTTCATAATTTGAACAAGAAAGACAGACCATTATGCAAAAGCTTATTTGGAAAAATAAAATGCCTTGAACTAGTACAGCTGCTTTGCTATAAATAAAGTTAAATATACTGGGGTTTTAACCTAGCTTTTTCATTAGGTTAGATTTGGAATAGCCTCTCTAGATACAGGCCCAGTGCATTATATCCCTGAAGAACTTGTTTTATGCTTATTTCTGTTCTTGTGAGCAGAAGAATGTAGGAACAGTTTGTAATGAACTGTTATTTATAAATTACAACTTCAGACATGCAGAAGATAGGCACTCTGTTGTATATAAGCAGTGCAAACACTGAGACAAACAGAGATGGACCTGCAGCTATGCAGTACATACGAATATCCCAGAGATCTGAGAGACTGTGAACTACTTAGATCCAAAATTGTGAAGGACTGTGTGATATGAAACAATAACTACTTTTCACTTTTTAGGCACTTTTAATAATAAATGTTTCTGATGCATGATTTCTTTGTCCAGAACATAAGAAATAATTTTCCATAAATAATACAGGCATAACTGAGATGTCTGATATTTTGAGATGGATCCTGATTCCTGCCAAAGCAGAAAATCATGAATAAAACAATCAATGCCATTCCTCACTTTCTAGCCAATAAAAGGAAAACAAATTAAGACAAACTATAAACTTTTAAATGCATATATCCATGTGGCAAAATGTAGCATAAAGATCATATCTGTTCTGTCCGTGTGTTTTAACTAAATGGAGAGTATCAACTTTTCTTTAGAAAAATAAGTACAGATTGCACAAAACCAAGATGAAACTAGATGGATTTATCTGCAGAATTTCTTGCTTCCTGTTTTAAAGAGTGATGATAAGAGGTAATGAAAGCTTGTTGGAGGTTTTCACCTAAGATGGGATACTCTGAGACTGACTCACATTTTGAAGTTTGTCCAGCACTTGTAGCTGACCCACTCCTGTCTGATGTATAAGGTGAGATTCAAAGGTTCCAGCATTTTAGGACTGGGGGACTTGGAGGGGTGTGAGAAGTTTGAGATGTAGTGCAGGGCTGTTGAGCTTTATTGCAGCAGTCAGTAGTATTCCTCAAAATTCAAGAGAGCAGATGTTGCCCATGGGATTATGACCTTTACCCTGATGTTCAGGTTTGCTCTGTTTACATCAGGGATAAGCTAAAATAAATATATTTACTTCATAATGCCTGAGGCCCAAATGGTCTAAAAATATTGAAGCTCACTGCAGCATCTCAGCAGTGAGTTTATTTGAACAGAATCAGCATTATTTTTATAGAACACAAAAATATTTTATGTACTTGTGAGTAATGGAGTTTGTTATTAAAAAGCCATCCTCAGCTCTCCTCCAAACTATGTAGCCTCGTGCATGGAGAAACAATTATCATCATCTAAAACCTTGAAACAATTTGTTTCCAGCTTTTAAAACATTCTTTGAAAAGGACTGAGGAATGACAAAAAAAAATAAAAATCCAGTTACTAGCCAAGCACGGAGCAAAAATGTTAGTTTGAGTATCAGTGACACACACTGTCAGTAGTCCCTGAGCTCTCATATTCAGGTACAGCAGAGATCCTCACTCAATGCAACATAACATTTCAAGTATTTTCCTTCTAGATCTAACCATGCCCTAAAGAAAGTACAAGACCTTGAAGGCTCTCAGCACCTTTGTCTCTTGGACTCCAGGCAAGGGGCATCTGTTCCTGGAAAAGTCAGCCTTTTGCTCGTAGGCAGCTGGCAAGGTGCTGCTCGCTTGTCCAACTTTATTATTCATTTTCCAGAATATGTCCAATCTCTTTGTTATTTTTTTCTATTTGTTATTTTTCTTTCATTGCTTGTTCTTCCTGGAGCCTAAAGGCATGATGTTCGGAAAGCACGTTTTTTATGTATCCCTGCTTAGAGTCTTGGTGAACACCTTCCCTACTTTCTGGTGAGGGCCCAGCACAACTTTTTCAGAATACAGCATATTCATTTCAGCCCAGTACTGATGGGTGAAGGAAAATTCCTTTTAGGAATGAAAAAAAGTATTGTATCGAAGCATAGGGAATCAGGCTGTTAAGATGGCAAATGTAGGATGGTCCTTAAACAAATCCTTTATGCTATGAATAGCCTTCAAGTTTTCATACGTATTTTGGAAGTCTCTGACTTGACAAATCTTGAATATGGTGTCCAAGAAGGCCAAAAGCTGAAAGCATTGGGTAGCAGTTTTTGATAAAGTAACAGGTAAATGAAATTGATTGCCCAAGTTTTCTAACATTCAGATTAGGGAAACAATTTTGACTTGACCTCTCTGTGCCTGAGTTTTCCCATCTAAAATGGAGAGATAATCATCTCTCTCTATCCTGGTACAAGTGGTCTAAGGTTGAATGTGCTCTTTTGTGTGAAATGCAGCTCAGCTACACTGATTTTGAAGCACTATGAAAAGACCTGTGTCCATGGACAGTAAATGCATTTCTAAGCGGCTGCTAGTCAGAGACAGCATTTTTATTTCCCTGTGCCAATCCTTCAATAGCTTTGTAAATATGAAAAGAGGGTTGTGGTCTACTTGTGTGGTATTGTTACACATTCTGTTCATGTTGCACTTGCAATATTGAACATAAACATTTTTTGCATATTTTTGTCCGTAATTTTTCCTTGTGGTAAATTCTTAGACTCTGACATATTTTGAGCTTGCCTTCAGCAATCTGTGCACATGTTTCTTATTAGGATCTCCCTTGTTACATCATTTATTATAACACTGTTTTGCCAAATGTTTGAATTAGGAAAGGCATGCCATTTTGGCGTTATTTGGGGATTCTTGCAGGGTAGCAAGGTAAGATATAGATGATACTCTGTTTTGAGCCCATAAGCACAGACATTTCTGATTAGAGTTTTCAGCAGCTTATAAAACCAAATGGGATTTGATAGAAGCTAGCTATAAAGGAAGTTTTGCAAAACTTCTTAGAAAGATTTGAATCTTTAATTTGTACGTATTCCCAGCTGAAGTTTCATTCTGTGGGGAAATGCATATGGGGAGCTGTTGCATAATCAGCAAACTCCAATTCTGATTTCAGAGAAACGTAATAAAGTGAAAATAAATTACATGGTAATAATTGTTTTGGACTGCAGGGCTAGTGCAACTTCCAGGGAGAAAAACAAAAGCTCTGATTCACTGTGGTATTACTCCATTTTTATACTGATTTATCTGTATTGCATTCAAAGCAAAAAACTGGCAAAATAATAGATTAAGGGCAAAGATGACTCAGGTCCCCACAGTGGTGGTTTCTTTCTTATTATAACAAAGCACATACAAGGAACCCATAAAAAAAAAAAAATAGTGCACCTCATTCACTTGACATTTTCCAGTAATAAAGTTATCATCCTTCTGAACATATTTTCTTCTTAATACATGGTAGATTGTTCAACTGTGCCCATCAACACAATATCTGGATAACAGTGTCCCACAGTGAGGAAGGAAAATATTATTACTCCATTACAGACTGAGGCAAAGAATGACTTAGAGACTTGTTCAAATAAGTGCAGGAGGAGTAGTGCAGAGATAGGGATGGAAAACACATCTAACATTTCCCAATTTAGTGCCTTAACACAGTTTGCCTGCTTTTTGAAGATGACCTTCTCCCACGCTTATGAGACCAATGGACCATTGCTTCTGCCTGTTCACCAAGCAGATCAGTTAATCATTTATTTTAACATGTATGTCATCCATGAGACACATGTTAGCTCTTTGCAGTGCCCACTGTGAAACACCCATGTTAGAAGTCCACCCTTAATTTCAGGGTTGCTTATTCCCTGTCTATGCTATAAGGAACAGTAAGAATAGATGAATAAAGATGAAAGGGATTGAAAAGTCTTCTCAGTTGCTTTGTGCATTGCCAGGGTTTCTCTGCCATTATCCTTCCTGTCCTGCTGTCAGACTCAAGCTGTCTGACTACCTATGTTAAGAAGTCTCACCTTAATTTCAAGTTGGTTTGCTTGGAGCTGCATTTTGTAAACATCTAAAACTATTATTTTGTTAATCATGTCACTATTCTTTGAAAGTTTAGCACAGACAAGTTTTTATTACCATTTCTATGTTCCAGCTTCCACATGCTTCATTTCTCATTCCAGACAGGAGGTGTTCAGCCCCACCTAGCTCTGCATGCCCACTGTATTCTTTGCAATGCTAGTTGCTAACTGCTGGTCACATACAGGTGTTACCTGCCCAGTAAAACCAATCCAACTCTCCTAGTCTGAAGCAAACCTCTCAGCTGGCCATATTTCTATCCTCTCTGTGGGTGTCCTGAGAAGTCTGCTAAGGGCAGTATCCTGGTGCAGGAGCAGGGACACCCAACAATGGGCTTAATCAGCTGTGGGAAACTACCCGGAACAACTCCTGATGAGATCCACAAGAGGAGAATATTTTAGAGAAAAGGCAGTGTGAAATGTCAGATGTGGAAAGAAATAGTTAAGTTGATCATTGGGAGAAATTACTTGGATTGATCTGTCATGGCTCATCTTTTCTACAAGAAAGCTAGGGAGGAATATTTAACAGGGGCTTCAAGGGCTTGTAGTGATAGTAAGGAGTCATAGGTTCAAGTTGGAAGAGAGTAGATCTAGATGAGAAATTAGGAAGAAGTTCTTCACTATGAGTGTGGTGAGACACTGGAAGAGGTTGCCCAGGGAGGGTGTGGATGCTCCATCGCTGGAGGTGGTCAAGAACAGGTTGGATAGGGCCTTGCACAGCTTGGTCTAGTGGGAGGTGTCCCTGCCCATGGCAGGGGGCTTGAAACTAGGTGATATTTAAGGTCCCTTCTAACCCAAACCATTCTGTGATTCTATGTTGTCCTGTTGTTGTGTCTTCTCTTTTTGGAGAGTCTGATACTGGTATTGAAGATTAAACCAGTGCTGGTTTTGGCAAGGCTCAGATTTTCAGTCTACTCATCGAGCACTAATATTTATTTGCTCTTCTGAGAAAGCATATTGAAAAGAGATACATCTGTTTTCAAATCTGTGTACAGATGTCCCCAAAACTTTGCTTTATTATCAGATTCCAGAACGTACTTTGCTATTTTGGTTTCTGTCCAGAGGATCACTTTGTGGTTACAAGCTATCACCACATGAGAATTATATTGACCTATACCATTATTTCCATGAAGATGAATATAACATTATCATTATTTAAAAGTTCAAAAGTTGTTATTCTTACAGCTTCTCAAAGGATTGTATCTAATCTGGTCCACCCATTGTCAAAACCTGTATGTTATGTGATACTGAGTGCTTTGTCAGATCATAAACCAAATTCCCAGGAGAAGGCTAGGGGACCATGGAGGCTGTTCCAGGGGAGTCCACTGGTCGATCTGCCCTTGTGCCAGGGAGGCAGAGAGCCCCCAGTAACTTCTCAGCAGCAAATTTGCTGTTTTCTCTTCACCGTAAAGTTAGGAGGGAATTAGTTTCACTGACTGGTTGCCGTGTCTAGGGAGCTGCAGGTCTGACATAAAGTTTGTACTGATTTGCTGCTTCATTTGATTCAAACCAAAATCACATTTCTGGAAAAAAGAAAAGACTACAAACTGTAAACTTGTTTTGTATCCATATTTGCTCTGTATTTTTTGAAAATGTATGATTTTTGGGTCCTTAAGTAGGATTAAATTTTAGGAAGGAAGGAAGGAAGGAAGGAAGGAAGAAAGGAAGGAAGAAAGGAAGGAAGGAAGGAAGGAAGGAAGGAAGGAAGGAAGGGCGGGCAAGCAAAGAAAGAAAAAGGAAGGAAAGAAGGAAATCCTGAGGACTTAGGAAAAATGGCAAATGTGTGGTTGTGATAAAGGCATGGGTGTTAGCAACATCAAGATCAAGAATAACTTTCTCCAAGCATTGCAAACACTGCTGCTCTGACAACAATGTGATATGTCTTGAGGAACAGCTCCCTTTACTATGCTCACATGCTGCACTGATATGCCTAAAGTCTTCTAATTTGTATTGTACCCACTGTTTTTACACACTGCTTGCTTTGTACCTCCTTGTTTTCAGCTGTGCAAAGTACAATTATCCATGGGCAAAGTAAAATTTAACTATATGTTATAAACAAGTGCTATATACTGTTGTTTATACATCTAAGTTGAAATTTCATTAGCACTTTATAAACTGGCAGGTGTGATAAAATATAATAAGTAGACAGTAATTGTGCATTTTGTGTTTCTCAGGTACCAGTGATCAGACAGAGAACCTGAAGATGTCTTACACTCAACTTAGACTTTGCCATCTATATTTTGCAATACTAATGCTTAAAATGGGCATTCCTAATACTTAGTGCATGAGGAAATGTGGTATGTAATCCAATAGCACATGCCTGCTCCCAGCTCTGCTTGAACTTTAACCACTACAAATCTGGTGCCCATGTCCTTGAGAAAATAATCTTCAGAAAAAGGTCCCATACCCATTCCTAGGACATAGTGTAGTTCTTCAAAACTTTTCCATTGTCTTCTCCAGCCTTGTCGCTAAAGAGTAAATTGACAAGTATAATTATTCTGGTTTAATTTGTTTTGAAGCAATTTAGCATTATGAACGTTCTTCTGGAAAAGTAAGGTCTGGAAATGGATGTTCACGTAGAGAACCTACTCCAGAATAGTTGTCACAGAGCAGCTTATTTCACAGCAGTAGCTATGGCAGTTAGCATCCCTGGCCAGAAAAGACTCACCCTGTGAGCAGCTATTACCTGAACTTTCTTCATGAGCCATAGAGCAACCAGACAGTCCTTGGCTGGGTACCTCACTCTGCCAGTCCCTTAGGAACCTGCTTATTAGACTAGCCCACAACTTGTTACTTCCTATTTTTTTGTGGAATCTTTTGGGAAGAGGAACCTAAGTCTCCTTTGGATGCCCTTATTTGGCTTTCTGTGGAAGTCTCCAAACAATGCTGTCTTGTATTTATGTGTCTACAGTTAGAGCCTGTACTTTCTCTTCAATGCAATGCAGGAAGCCATATATTGTATAACTAGTAATAAGTAATTTCCTAGACAAAATTATAACCACTCTGTTAGGCGGTTCCCAGAATTCTATAGCTTTTTATTCACCTAGAAAGCTAAACATGAAATGTATTGTATGTTGCAGAACTTTCTATCAACCTATCAATGCAATTATATGCTTACAGTTCCCATGTTCCAAAAATAAACTCCTTCAGCAGTGAATGTGGCTCATATACCTAAATAAGAATCTTACAGAAGCAGCCTAATCCTTTTACAGTCCAGCCTCATGGGAGGAGCTCAGCTGAAGTCAATGGGAAAGACTCAGCCTGTCAGCACCAGCTGGAGGTATGTGAGTCCATCTCAGGGGTATGAGATGAATTCGAATTCTAATCAGGCACATGAGACTATCAAATTAAGTTGTTGACTAAAGAAATGTGTGTGTCTTCAACTGGTGCTCTAGAAGGTGAAATTTAGTTTAATAAATACAAGTTGTATTTTATATCTGAGGGTTTGCTTCATAACTTGGCCATTTAAGTGTTGGACTTGATGCTAGGAACCATAAGAGCCTGAACAACAAAGGGAATAAAATCCTTACACTTCTTTTAAAAATATATTGTGCTTTCAAGTGGTTTTGATATTCTTTCCAAAAAAAAAAAAAAACAAACTTGTGAAATTCATCCCTTGAAAATGACAGCACAGTTGAGCATTTCTTTGCCGAAATGGTAACATACTTTAGCAACTAGGCAACTGGCATATCTTGGATGTCTCCAAGTAGGAATTTGTTTACTTTTTTAGCAAGTAATGTAGTCATTAACAACAATCATGGATATGCAATCAGCGGGAACTTATGTCTTCTGCTACCTTATTAATGTGCATTATTATTCACAGCCTCCTGCAGATCTAAAGTGCTACTGGCTTCTGAAAATTTAAAAACTATGGGAGAAATATTAATGCACAGGCTGAGAAATGAGCATTGAGGTCTGAGGACCTACAATTCTGCATTTTCCTGTATTTTGCATCAGTGTAATTTTATACAGTGCATGTGTAACACTAATGTTGAGGTTCAGTGACATTTCACAAGTATTCTGAATTTACTTTTTAGAAACTTTCCTGGCAAAGCCAAATGCAAGTGAGAATCACACCCCTGAAACTTCCATTATAGAGCTAAAGGACAAGTTATACACCCAAGTTACATACCCGGTAAGAAAATGTAGTTCATTAGAACTGTATGAATGCAATTAAGATTATTAAGATGGAATTAGTTTAACAGCTACTTAAAAATAATAGATACTTAAAAGTTGGTTTAAAATCTGTTGGCAAAAATCTGTATCTGAACAGATGACTGGCAAAACATATATTTTGTCATTCAAGACTTACCTCAACTAGGAGAAAATGAACTTTCATTTGGTGCTTTCATAGGTAAGTGGGTTGTCTATTAAACTAATAAATATATGAGGATGGGGAGAAAGGTAAAAAGATATTGGCAGCTTTGCTGCATTTTTCTTTAGAAGAGTACAACCTGCAGTTGTGTGCTGATATGGTCTGAGGAGATCATTGTGTTCAAGTTTCCCAAGGAATAAAATAAAGAAGCTCCTATCTCTCGAATACAGTGTGGCACACTGGAAGCCAGATGCTGAGGTGCTTGGCAGATTGGCAGTAGTTCAAGACAGGCTTAAAGTAAACCAGCATCTGGAGAAATGTAAGATAGAATAATGAGGCAAGCATGATGTATGGATGCCTCCTGAGTTGTGTTCAGCTCTTCTGTTGCTTTTAAATCTACATTGGTTTTTTATTCAATACTTTCCTTTTTATTCAACACTTTCCTTTTTATTCAACTTTTGTCATGTTGAGATGACCAAACCTTTCCCTCGCTCTGCACCTTGGTTCCTCTTCCCTCCTAATATACCCTAATATATCCTAATATTCACTGTGACCCCTCAATAACAAAAGTGCCTGTAGTTCACCTGATTTTTAGGTGTTTCATTCATTGAATGCAAATCTTTTGTTGTGCTCAGCAACCCACTCAGATGGTTAGGAGTCATCTAGTCCATGTCAGGAATTTAAAAATTAGCTCTTTGCCCTAAACTATCTATGGAAAGCAATAGGTGACTTGAGGAGTTAACTCATTCCTCTCAGATCAATAATGGAATTACATGGATGCTGACCTCTCTCCACCTACAGAGTGAGAGTAGATGACCAGGTTAGGCTGGATACCTAACTTCAAGTGGCTAAACAGAACATGAATATCATACCTATTTGTGAATCTTAGCCTTTAAAGGTGGTATTTCTAATGGTTCAAGACACTGTTCTTCAAACTCGAGGGGAAAGTATACTTCTTCAGGATTATCCATTTTTCTTAGCTGTTTTTACTTTTCTCTGAAGGTAGCTCTAGCTCAGGGCTTTATCTACATGCTGACATAAAGCTCAGAGTCTGAAAATTATACTATTAATTGGATTCTTTAAGGCTTTAGCCAAAGCAATGGATTTACATGGCTTGTTTTTCTGTTTTTCAAGTGCTTTTCAGAATTCCTATTAAAAAAACAGATCTTACCAGATTTTGGCTGGTTCTTTTACCGTCCGGCTATGAGCAAGTTATAATGACCCTAAATCCTGCATTATAATTGGAAATATAAAGAAAGGAAAGCAAAAACCTTTCTCTTCATTAGCCTGGGTATCTATAGCGCACTATATTTTTAAAATACAGGTGACTATAGAAACTGAAAAAATTTGTCATTTTATAGTTTCAGAAATCTTTAGATACCATTGTGATCCATTTTCAGTTTACTAAGAGACTGAAGTTACGTTCTCCACATACAATTGACAACAACTACGTTGTCAATTTTCTTCCTCTTTCTTCTCCCATCTGTCTCTACCCCAATAATGAACCAGCTGGTCATTAAATTTTGCAGCCAAGTAGAGGAGCAAATTTCTGTCCTCTGCTATGGGAAAGGCAAAAATACCTGCAAGGTGGCTGATTAGCATTCATGGCTGTCAGTCAGTGGATCCCAAACTCAAAAGCAGACAACGCATGCACTACCACCTACCCTGAAAAGTTACTGGAATGCTGAATGGGAACTTGGAATACAATGTGCTTGTTCAGAGAAAAAGGGGTGTGTAAGATATTTACCTACAAGAACTAGCTCTCTACTGCTCATATTTGTTTCTTCCTCACTAGTGAACTTGAAGGATGAGAAATGAAGCAGGCAGAAGTAACATAACTGTTGATTCTTAAGTACTTGAAGTTGTGATGAAGAGTGTCCAGCAGCAGATAATGTCATACACCTGGGAACCAGGTATCAGAGGTGAAAATACAGATTACATAATAGAAGGCTGTGTATCTTATTAAGCATAGAAGTGGAGTGAGAATTTTTACATAAGAAGCCTCTATTCTGTTTATCTTTACCCTTTTGAAGGTAATCAGAATGTAGAACTAAATTGCTATGGCAGCAGAGTATAAATAAAAGCAAATAACATTATGCTACAGGCACAATCAAGAGTTCAGCTGCAGAAAGCAGACAAGACTAGCTTGCCTCTGCTAGGTATTTTAGTTTTCTAGCAAGACAGGCTAGGAGATCTCAAGCCTCATGTTTGACTCATTACCGTTTTTGTACCAAAATAACATCATCACTGAGAGCTGTGACATCATATTTGCCTTGGCTTCAGATACAGGCCAGGTTTTGTATTCCTGGAGATAGTAAGAGCACTTATTCAACAATAAGAAAAAAAGATATGCACAATCATATGTGCTGTTCCTGTTCTGAACAGGAGTCAGGTTAGCTAGAATATATCATCTGGCTGTATGCTGGAGCCATAGGAATTGATGGGAAACTCTCAGGAGTTACTATGGTCTTCAGGGTGTCACAGGATCCCTGGCATGTATGACATTCTGCAGATACCTGTACACTATACTCTGTTGTACTTCACCTTCTTCTTTTTAGAACAAAAGCTTTCAAGTTTACCAAGGTCAGTCACTTGTTCTTTTAAGTCCCTGTCTGCTGAAGTGGCTGCAGACTTGGAAGGTGGAGGAATCTTCAGAGGTTCCTCTCTTATCTTATAGGAATCTTATACCTAGATTACACATTTGGGAAAGAAAGTAATGGAGAGTGTTTGAATTAAAGTCCTTCTAGCATCTGCGACCTTAACATTTCTAGAGACTAAATTCATGGCTGCTGGCCTCAGTCTGCCTATCTCTTATCTATTCATTGTCCTAGAGTTGAATGTCCTCTTCTACCAATGGAAAATACTGTTGCATTCCTTCACCTCAAGGACCTCAACTTAGAATAAGACTACAATTTCAGTATTTTTTCCACAGTCATATCATAAAGCACTTTTTTTTCTATCAATTTAGTATGTTAGGGCTTATAAGGATGAAAGTATCCATGGCAATAAAGATAAAAGTGCTAGGGAAATTGGACTTCATTGACAATGTAATTTCCATAGTGATCATGGCCTGATAAGATCTAGAGAGATAAATATCAGAGACTCCATTGTCCTGTTTACTGTATTTTTTTTAAATGAAGCCTGGAAAGAATGAAGGGAAGGAATAGAGAATTGAAGGCTTAAATATTAATAATCAATTGTTGTCAATATATGTTCTGAATAATAAATAATTTTATGGAATGACTGGTAAATCTGCAAAACTGTCTTCAAAATTTTTATCTGTCAAAAATGATTCTGTCACTGCAAGTCTGGAACACTTGTGTGGTATGTTTTCTTATTGTCTTTGTCCACGGTGAATCACAGATATTAGATATGAACAAAAATAATTACAATAATCTGCTTCATCTCAAGTCACATCAGGATTGTTTCTTGCAATATTTTGTTTCATGTTTTTTCCATTGTGCTTATACCTATATCTGGAGATGGGGTTTCTGTTCTTTCTCTTTAAAACTATTCCACAGTCCAATAGACCCTATCATTATTAAGACTTTTTTTTTTTATCATATCCAGCCTGAACTATTCTCTGTCTATCTTCTTGTTATTACCTTGTGATGTGTGTCCCTCCTTGATATTTATGCACCTCAACAATTTAGAGATAGTTATCATGTCTTCTTTTCTTGGTTTTCATTTAACACACATATGAATGAAATATATATTTAGTGCAAATAATGTATCATAAAAGGATAGATTTTATACTGAGGAGGAATCATCTTAGCTCAGCTAGAGCTAAGAGACCTTTGGTACTTGTAGTGGGAGGTAATTTAGCTCTTTAAGTAATTGATGTGATGTTATTAGTGCTTTTAGCCAATGCAGCTACATTACTATGGTGTGGTATAGACATAAACAATATTTAATCTTATTATTTTTTCTTGCATAGCACTTTCTTGTGAAAGCAACAGCTTTGCTCAAAGGATTTCCTTTGAAGATTTATACATTTATAAACATTTTAGACTTAATGCTCAAAGTGTGTTTTCTGTAACTGTTCTTTATGATAAATCTTTCTGCTTTTATGCAGTGTTCTTTTTCAAATATCTTTGCACAATTTATTTATCTTAATATATAAAGCCTGAAAACATTTTTCTGTGTGACTATTTTAAAATTATAAGGGTAGAAGTTTCCGCTGATAGAAAAGGGAGACTGAGGCATAAGGAAGAAAGCTATTTCCTCTTAGGCAGTCATTGAGTGTGTGCTGTTTGGGAAAATAACAATCTTAGATTAATATTCATGCATATGAGAAAGAAGTTAACAATAGAATCTCTGTCTGATATTCAAAACTACTTCTGAAATGACTGTTCCTCATTCTTTTTAACACAAACCATGGAAGCTTTACATGTATTTGTGAGATCTTTGTGTAGTGAAAAATGGTCTTCCTTGCACATCTTTGGATTGTAATCTTGCACAAACTTTTGAATTGTAATCCCACGTTTACCTGTGATGCTCATTTGCTTAATTTCTCTTGTTGGGCCAGGATAAAGTCAGGGGGTGTCAGGTGCCCCAGGTGACAGCTGTGCTGTCCAGCTAGGACAAAGCTGAGCAGACATTCAGGCCAGAATCTGCCCGTTGCCCAAGCTTCCTCTGGGTGAGACATGCAGGCTCAGTGGGAAGGGACCCCCCAGCAATCCAGATGTGCAAATTAGCACTATGCACTTGCAAGCAGTGTGGACAAAACTGGTTTCAGATGTGTGACAAATGTTGGGAACACAGCTGGGTTTGGCTGTCAAAGACCACTGTGCAATAAAGTCTGCTGTGCTTAGATACTTCTGTAAATTCTGTAGGTACTTCTCAGCATCCTAAGATACTGAATTACGTCTGTAAATCCATCCCTTTGTGCAGCTCTTCCCTTAGAGTACTGTAAAAAAAAAAAAAATGCTTATTGTCAGTGGGCAGTATCTGAAGATAGCCAATGGAAATGATAAACATCAGCAGGGCACAAGACTACCTTACAGCATCAAAATGTTACTGTTTGAAAACTGGGTAAGCAGTTCCCACTGTGAGAAACCTCCACAGATATGTTACAATTTCTCAATCATATTCTGACCCCAACCTACTCTGTGCAGTGGAAAGCTAATTAACTTGCTAATATTAACAATAATAATTATTATGGAAGTGTAGTGTTAAGCAAGAATCTGTTTGCTTTGTTGTCAGAATGGTTATAACCCCCGCATTTTTAATGCAGAGCCTTTTCATCTTATTATTTGCCTTCCATTTCCTGCTCACAGTACAACATGCTAAGGTCAATGTCTCTAATGTGCTAGGAGCACTCTGGAAGCGTCCGAAGTCCTTTGGGGTCTTGTTTTTCCCCTCAGTCCTAACTCCAGACATAAATATTACCCCATGAGATATTGCCAGGAGTGTCTTAAGACTCAATTTTAGTATAAAGCAAAATGTTATATCACGTTTTAAAGAATTCTGAAGAATAGCTGTTATCAAAAGACTCAGGTTAAGTAGTTTGTGTGCTATATTCCTGCCAGATGGGATACCAAAACCTGTTGGGTGACAGCACTTTATTAAGTAGGAGAGAAAAGATGCAGTGTGTGTAAACAGGATTCATGTCTGAAGGCATTGCAAGGCTTCACAGAATGTATGTAGGTGGGATTTTTGATCGAAGATACAATAATGTCAAGTGAAAGATAACAAAAAAGAATCCTTCCTAATGATAAAGAACAGATAAATTTAGATAAGTACATTCAGACACTACAGGAACAGGAAGCGGGGGGGGGAGGGGGGGGAGAGTGGCAGTCCAGAAAATGTAAAATATGTGGATTAAGAGGAATTTGGTTTCACTTGGGGTCAGTGCTGGAGCTCTTGTGATGGACATCCATGTTTTGAACCTGTGGGTTAGACATCAGTTCCAGGCATTTGGTCTCCATTTGATCTGATTACAATAACATCCATTTCTGGTATGAATTCATGCCCTACATTCTTCACCTCAGTGCAGCTAAGGGACAGGGGAGAGGGTGGTTCTGAGGGACATGGAGCAAATTTTTCTTTTCCTTCAGGTTTTACGACTGCACCGGCACTGCCCTATGGTGCAGGCTCCTACTCTACTTTCATCCTCATTTCCCAGACTTAGAATCATGGAATTGTCTCGGTTGGAAAAGAACTTTAAGATCATTGAGTTTGATCATTAACTTAGAACTACCAAATCCACCTGTCTCAGTTAGAAGGCAGAATTGTGTTCCCCCTCCCTTATCCCTTAGTTTTCCCAAGTAGAGAGATAAACAAAGGAAGGCAGGGATAATAAAGGTAAGGAGGACAAACTTCCAAAAATACAAAACCAAAATGCTGCGTTGAGGCTCCCCGGTACTAGATCTCGATGGATTGAGGTAGATTGAAGCTGGATGGACAGTCCTTAGATGTGGATGGAGGCAGGGAATGAGTCTGGAGAACATGGCCACGTGTAGGACAGGGAACAGCAAACAGCATGAGAGCAGCGTCCCTGGCCAAAGGTCCCAGAAAAGAGAGGGGGGGCATGGCTTCCCCCTTTGATAAACCCCAGCAGGAAGTCCCAAAGACAGGAAGAGGGGAGTGGGAATAGAACAGGTCTCCAGCTCTCTTCATTCAGGCTTGCTCCTGGTTTTAGATTTCAAATCTCCACCCCCAGGAGCATCAGGAATTTCAAACCATCACACCACCACTAAACCATGTCCCTAAACACCTCATATACACAGCTTTTAAATACCTCTGGGACTGGTGACAATATCACCTCCCTGGGCAGGTTGTTCCAATAATACTTGATAATCCGTTTGGTAAAGAAGTTTTTTTCTAATATCCAACCTAAACCTCCCCAGCACATATTCAGGTCAATTACTCTTGTCCTATCACTTGCTACTTGGGAGAAGAGATCAACGCCCACCTTACTACAGCCTCCTTTCATGGAGTTGCAGAGGGTGATAAGCTCACCCCTCAGGCTCCTTTTCTCCAGGCAAAACAACCCCTGTTCCCTCAGCCACTCGTCATAAGACTTGTTCTCTGGGCCCTTCACCAGCTTCATTGCCCTGCTTTGGACATGCTCAAGAACCCCAGTGCCTTTCTTGTAGTGAGGGCCCCAGGACTGAAGGTAGTATTCGAGGTGCAGCCTCTCGAGTGCTGAGTACAGGGGCATAATCACTTTCCCAGCCCTGCTGGCCAGACTGTTTCCAATACCAGCCAGGTTGCTGTTGGCCGCCTTGGCCACCTGGGCACACTGCTGGCTCATGTTCAGGCAGCTGTCGATCAACACCCCCAGGTCCTTTTCCACCAGGTAGCTTTCTTACCGACAACATACATTCACTCCTTGTCATTTCTACTGCATCAGAAAGGGATGAGAGTAAAAGATTTTTCCTGGCACTGCGTACTGCATTGCTTCTTTACTTCAAGCTGTTTCTCACCTCACAGAGAGTTCACGTTAGAAATTTTAATGTGGCCATTTTTTTTGCCTTGTAGGTTGAATGAGAAAGAGCTCTGGCTTTTGAAGTATAATTCTTCTTCCACTAAGAAGCCATTAGAAATCAGATCTTAAAACATTGTGACAATACTGATATGAAAATTGAAGTAAGAGGCTTGTGAAGGAAAACAAAATAAAGAATCCCATCTGCTTTCCTGAGACAAGTCATTGGTCTGATTATATAATGTTACACATCGGGCTCACTTGTCTTACAGTCCACAAGATGGAGGTAATGGAAAAATGACACAGAAAAATGTGCCAAAAGGAGTAACCACAAATAATGTCAAAATAATACCAAAACCCTCTCCAGGACCAGGGCCCTATTTTATTGTCTCTATGCAAGGTGAAGTCAGCTAAGCATGTGAGACTGATATATCTAGAGTAGTTGCAACTAACTTTACACACCTCACTTATCAGCCTCCATGAGACATACAGTTGTTGTAGCATCTGTCTTTAGAAAGAGGAGAAGCATTTGGACCTCTGGAAAGGACTCATGGCAGTTGCTTGTCTTTACTGATTTTATAGGAATGAGAAGTACTCTGCCAACTGTATCCTGGGTTGCATCAAAAGAAGTGTGACCAGCAGGTTGAGGGAGGTGATTCTCCCTTTCTACTCTGCTCTTGTGAAATCCCATCTGGAGTACTGCATCCAGCTCTGGAGCCCTCAGTATAGGAGGGAAATAAACCTGTCGCAGTGAGCCCAGAGGAGGGTCGTGAAGATGGTCAGAAGGCTGGAACACCTCCGCTCTGAAGATAGGTTAAGAGAGTTGGGGTTGTTCAGCCTCGAGAAGAAAGTGTTCTGGGGAGACCTTATAGCAGCCTCTCAATACTTAAACAGGGCTTACAGGAAAACTAGAGAGAACTTTTTACAAAGGCCTGTAGTCATGGGACAAGGAGTAATACTTTTAAACTCAAAGAGGGTAGATTTAGATTAGATGTAAGGACGGAATTCTTTGTTGTGAGGGTGGTGAGGCACTGGAACAATTTGCCTAGACTTGTGGATGCCCCTCCCTGGAAGTGTTCAAAGCCAGACTGAGGCTTTGAGCAACCTGATCTAGTGGAAGGTGTCCTTGGCCATGGCAGAGGAATTTGAACATAGATGATTCTATGATTCTGTGATTCTACTCTCACTTATATTATGTGTCTAAAAATAGATGAGATGAAGCTGAGCTGAAGGGTCAAATGGGCAACTCGTACAAGTAATCTGGAAGAGTGAGGCAGCAAAATGATCATAACTAGTGTTTCCTTGCAGCCTGATATGACCTGTAGGCTTTTTGAAAGATTTAGTGAAGAGTGCTGGATAATATTGGAGAGCTGAGTCCAGTGAGTAGGAGTACGATGTTGTGAGTTCAAGGACAGAATGCATATTCTGTATTTAGGAAGTGATTTTTTTGTGGTAAAGGTTTGAACCAAATAATCACTCTAACTACTCTACCTGTAAAGCTTGAGAACCAGAGTGACACTCATTTACACAAAATAAAGACACTGTGGCACGATGGATGTTCACAGAAAACTCTGTGGACCTGGCTTCAGAAATATAACATCAAGTTCCTGATTTGCTAAGACAACTGGAGTCAATGGAGTTGCTGAATCCAAAATTCTGATGTGCTTTGGTATGAGATCAAACCCAGGTCTCATGGGGCTGAGAGAATTAAAATGTTTTCAGTTAGTTCAGGATCATTTTGAATCATTAACTCTAAGATGTAATAAAGACCTAATGATTCCACTCTTAAATGTTTCATTTTGGATTGTTTTGAACTGATAAAGAACTACTGTTCTTGGGTGGATTGGCAAGCGACGGGTGAGTACCAGATGTGGTTAGAATAAAGATGACTCTCTGGTAAAGTAATAATGCTTGAAGTTCCATTTAGAAGTATTTCAAGACATAGCTGCCCAAAGGGGTGAAAAGATTCCTTTCACAGTTATAAATTTCTCATTCTTACTTCCCTGGAGTATCATAGGAATGATGGAGAACATAATATAGCAATTAGGTTCTGCAGCTAAATCCCTCAGCAGAGCTGTGTATTGTAACACGCAAAAAATATGTATTTTTGTATAGCTGTAAAAAAATATAGGAAAATACTGACAAAGCCTTGTATAGACTGTAGATGATCCCTGTCATGTTTTATACAAGAAACAGTGAAAGAAATGCATATAAACCCAAACAGAACCACCTGCCAATTTCTGCTTCACTGGAACATCTTTTAGTATTTTACCTCAGCTCAGCAAATCTTGACCTGTGTTAGTCTGGGGAGCTACCACTTCAGCATAATATATTTTTAAAGCTTTTTAAAAATTATTGTCAGTTGTTTGTCATATTATGCAGGTGGCAAGAAGAATTACATTTAATTATGTAAATCAAGTGTTGCAATTTGGCTGATAAGGGAAGTATCTGATACAGCAACTGCTTTGAGAGTCTTGCCTAATTGTTGTGTCAATCTGACTTGTTTGTTGAGGCAGCCGACTTCATCCCACTAAGACATTCTGTATCTGTTTTCAATTGCCAATTTCTTAGCTGTATCTCATGGGGGAAAAAAGCCCTTTTTAAAACACAAACCACATTCTGTATGTGAGTTGATTAATTCAGATGAATGGCATTATGGGAAGTTAAGAAAAAATGAGCTCTGACTGATAAAACTTAATAAGATTACTTCTTCAACGTACTAGCATTCTTCATTTCTTTCCAATTTCTGTTTCGTTTTGGAAGAAGACTAGCAGAAAAAATGAAAAATATCAAAGGCAAGTAAACCCAGATTTGTCACAATGGATTATTTTACTTTTATTTGGGACTTCAAAAATTATAGTTTTAATAACACAAGTTGTTGGCTTTCCTTTCACCCGACCATTTCACTTCAAGGTTACAATGTGATGTTTTCTGAATATCATGAAATAATAGCCAAGATTCTGTGAAGCAGTTAACCTGAAGTGGGGGAGGCACTAAAACAGTGAAGCTTTCATTTTGAAATAGCTGGATTGTGAATATTCTTGACACAAATTAGTTAAGATAGTAAAAATGTCTCCAGGTGTCTAAGCTTCTAGTTAAAGTTGAGGCATAACAAAGTAAGAATTTGATCACTCTTTCTTGTGTTCATTTAAACCTGTATTTCCTGTGTAGGCATTGCTACCCCAACAGAATTTTCTCTTAGAAAGAGATGCTGTTATGTCCTGTATTCTAAAACTGTTGGCAGGTTCCTGTAAAGTACAGTGGCCACAACATATGTGCCCTGCTGCTACAGGAATACAGCACCACTCTGACTTAATGATGAGAGTACTGTTAACTTTACCTAGCATTTATCCTGATAAAAAGGTGTGATCCAAATAAACTCTCTGGTAGTATTTGTTTAGGCTATCACTACACTTCATCTTTTCATTCATAGAAAGAATAAGAGGTTGCAAAATATTTCAATATCCTCCTCTTTGGAGATTTCAAAAAGCATTATTTTCATTAAAAAGGACTTGATAAGTTAATATCTTTAGGTTTCTCATGTATTAAAATTCTGTAAAAACATTTGTCTTTAGAGTGTTACACTATTGCATTTTTTTTCTATCTGAATGAAGTTACACTCTTAAGCCAATTTTCAGAAGTGAGTCTTGCTTTTTGACCAAATTGACTTATACATTTTTGTTCTTAGAATTTGCTCTTTTGTAATAGATGCTCAGTGAATTTTAATAGTCTTGAGACTACCAGCTAAATTGATGGTGTGTGACCAGGAAAGGGTGCTGCAGAGAAAAAAAAAATGAAAAGAAAATGACATCTGAAAGTTGTATGTTCCAGTTCAATAGTTCACTTTTATTAGCATTGTATTTTAATATGTACTTGACTAGCCAGGCATTTATTTTCTCACGGAAAGCTCACATAAGGAAAGAAATGGATGAAAGACTAGAGCTGATCTTCAAAGAAACTGGCACAATATTAACATATGAATGGAAATCTAATCCATATTTTAGATCACTGAAGAAAACAAGTAAATGTGAAGTGCTTCAGTGATAATGGACTAAAAAAAAATACATTCAAAAAGAAACTAGGAATGGACAGCAAATGTTTAGGATTTAAAGATGATTGAAAAAGAAGAAGTGATATTTTAATTCCCAGAAGCATGAAATGTATATATTCTAATTTCCATCTATTCCTAGAGAATCACACTTAGGGCAAGTCCAAACTAAAATCCTGATTCTTCTGATTCTACTTTAGCCATAGGAAGAAGATTACGGGAGCAAAATTTTACCAATTTGGGATGGCAGAGACCTCACGAGATAAGCCCGAAGAATTTGACCGTCATCAAAACCAAACCTGTATAACTCAAGTCTAAACTTTGAAGCCTCATCTGAAACTTAAATCTGATCTGAACATAACTGCCCATCTATCTACAATAAATATTATGAAAATCGATGTTTCCAGAATATAAAGGCATTTCCAGGTTTTACTGCTGATACATGAGGCAGAATTAAGGTCTAAGAACCACAGTCTGCTACTGGACTGTCTTTCTCAGGCTAAACTAAGCCAAGCTGTGTGCAAAGCAGATATCCCTGGGTCACTGGTAAATGCTCAGTGAGGATGGACTGCTCCTGTTGGGGAGAAGGACACATCTCCATTAGCTCTCTAGTTAATCCTGGTTCTGAGTTCTGAATCCCTACACAAAGAGGAAGTGGTAATACACTCTCAAATTTCCTTTTTCACATTTACATAAAATGTTGTATTTGTTAGAAGAACCAGACTGAAATGTTTATCCCTGAACCTATAGGAGAAAAAAGCTGATGGAAGGTTTTTAAACAGCACTTGAGGATTTATCCTAGCCACAGGCAGAATTGTTTGCCTTACGAAGACTAACCCCATACATGCTGATGATACAAAAAAAAAAAAGGTTCAGAGTCCAGAGGTCACCACTACTTAGCTGCAAGGATTTCTGTGCCTTTATGTGCAATGAGACTGTAGTAGCAGTGGACAATGAAGCTCTCCAGAGGGGACTTGCAGCATTACAGTGAATGGAACACATGCTTAGAAAGGGATTGCAGTTTAAGCAATGATAAATATTGAAAGAAAGGAAAGAGCCTAAAAATGTAATTGGAAGAAATGAGAAGTGCTCGACGCTGGCACTTGACTGCCCCCTGAATGGCCAATTACTGTGCAGAGCTGCAGCAGCTTCTACTGGAGCTGGGGGTCAGCTTGGAGGAAACTCAGGACAAGGCTGAGGCCTGGGGAAAAACACAAATGCACATGCATCATTTAAAGCATATAGATAACCCTTGAAAGAAATAAGTAAAACTCCTGTAGGTTTGTTTCAATACTCCCGCATTGAAGCTACTCGTGTGCTTAAATGACTTCCCTGTACAGAGAGCTGAACCTGACAGGGCATGAGGGAGTGAAATTTGTTACTGTCTTGACAGCTTTGTGATCCGTAAGAACAAAGCCTAATGTGCTCAGAGGAGTTTACAGTGGATGGGTACCCTTCTTGGGAAGTTACCAACACATTTACACACCTTCACAGGAGCACAGAATGATTGAGGTTAGAAGGGACCTCTGGAGGTCACCATGTCCAGCCACCCTGCTCAAGCAGAGCTGCCTTATGGAAAGGCACATCACACTATCCAACACTCAAGCAGGAAGGTCTGTTGGGGTGGTTCCCATAGGTTATGGCAGAAAGGCATTTATGGGGCTGTGCACAAAAAGCTGCTTTATGGCTTATTTCCATTTTTCTGGGTGAAGAAACAATCTGCTGATTTAGCATTTTCCCCAAACACTAAATTCAATTAAAAGAATAAAACCAACAACAAATAATTAAAGGCCAATTAAATTCACTAAAATCGTGTTGTTTGTAATGAGAAGTATCATCCTTTTAGTTTTCGCTACAATTTTCTTAAACTTTTTATAAAGCAATCTTGGCATATTCATAAGAATCTAGGCTCATTCCCTTGCGCATGTTATTGCTAGTTTATTTTCCATCTTGCAAATGTTCAGAAATGTCAGTTTTCAATAAAATCTTCTTAGCTGGAAATTGGAATTCAGTTATGGCAATACACTCCTAAGTCAAAAAGTGAACCAAACAATTTTCTCTGCATTATCTCTCTGCTCAGTCACAGTCTTACAACTTTGAATTTTAGCACACGTACACAAAAAAAATAAAGAGCTGTGAATAAGAGACCTTTGACTGCTGTTCATCTTCTAAATTATCTGAAGTATTTAACTACTAAATTGCTTTTGTCCGCTTTTCCTAGTAAAATGTTGTTTGAGATTCAGTCACCTGAATACCTGATATGCCCATATTTTCTGTTTGACATTTTTCTCTATGAATGCTGGATAGGATTTTCTTATTATAATGGTTTGAACTTTAGAGAAACAGTGATATATAAACAAAGCTTCTGATTATTTTTCACAATTTCCAGCAGCATGGGAAAGACATGTAAATGAGTGGCTCTCCCAGCTGAAAGAGGAGAACATTTACCACTGTGCATCTTAGAACAGACCTGTGGGAACTTCCCTGCAGGAATTAAAAAAGACAGTTCACATATATTAAAGCAGAACAAATGAGAGAGACAAGTAAGACAAGGTTGAGTGAGATAAGAATAACAATCCTGCTAACCGTAAGTGATTTGCATTTAAATATCAGAAGCTAGAGTGAGCAAATACGAAAAAAATTCCTCACTTCTTTTCCCCATGGTTCACAGAATCATAGAATCACAGAATGTCAGGGGTTGGAAGGGACCTCCAGAGATCATAGAGTCCAACCCCCCTGCCAGAGCCGGACCATCTGATCTAGGGCAGGTCACACAGGAACGCATCCAGACGGGTCTTAAAAGTCTCCAAGGTAAGAGACTCCACAACCTCCCTGGGGAGCCTGTTCCAGTGCTCTGTGACCCTTACAGTAAAGAAGTTCTTCCTCATGTTGAGGTGGAACTTCCTGTGCTCCAGCTTGTGGCCATTGCCCCTTGTCCTATTGCAGGGCATAAGTGAGAAGAGGTTGCCCCTTCCTTCCTGACACCCAGCCCTCATATATTTATACACATTAATTAGGTCACCCCTAAGTCTTCTCTTCTCCAGACTGTAAAGCCCCAGGTCTCTCAGCCTCTCCTCATGAGGCAGGCATTCCAGTCATCCTCGTAGCCCTCCACTGGACTCTCTTGAGTAGATCTCTGTCCCTCTTGAAATGGGGAGCCCAGAACTGGGCACAATACTCCAGGTGAGGTCTCACCAGGGCAGAGCAGAGGGGGAGCAGGACCTCCCTTGCTCTGCTGCATACACTTTTCTTAATGCACCCCGGGATCCTATTGGCCTTCCTGGCCACAAGGGCACACTGCTGTCCCATGGACAACTTGTTGTCCACCAGGACTCCAAGGTCCCTCTCCACAGAGCTGCTCTCTAGCAGATCTCCTCCTAACCTGTACAGGTGCATTTTATTACTCCTGCCCAGGTGCAGGACTCTGCACTTATTCTCGTTGAACCTCATGAGAGGCCTCTTGGCCCAGCTCTCCAGTCTGTCCAAATCTCACTGAATGGCC
>NW_008622454.1:4711-75292 GCF_000691845.1 Merops nubicus | reverse complement strand
ACAGGTCTCCAGCTGGACTTGGCACCATTGGTCACCACTCATTGTGCTCTGTTGTGCAGCCAGTTCTCGACCCACCTCACTGCCTGTTCCTCTAGCTCGTATCTCCTGAGCTTGCTCAGGAGGATGTTATGGGGAACTGTATGAAATGCGTTGCTCAGGTCAAGGTAGACTACATCAGCTGGTCTCCCTGCATCTACCCATTCCATCACCACATCATAGAATGCTATCAGATTAGTCAAGCATGATTTCCTCTTGCTAAATCCATGCTGACTAGCCCTGAGAACCTTCTTCTCCTCCATGTGCTCAGAGATGACCTCCAGAATGAGCCACTCCATGATTTTTCCCGGGATGGAGGTGAGGCTGACTGGTCTGTAGTTTCCTGGATCCTCCTCCTTACCCTTTTTGAAGGCTGCAGTGACAATGGCTTTCCTCCAGTCCCCAGGCACCTCTCCCATTTGCCACGATTTAGCAAGAATGGTGGAGAGTGGGAGAGTGACAACATCAGCCATTTCTCTCAATACTCTTGGGTGCATCTCATCAGGGCCCATGGATTTATGTATATTCAATTTCCTTAACCGATCACTAACCCAATCTCCATTAACTAGCAGAGAGTCTTCCCCCTTCCAGGCTTTTTTTTTTTTCCTGCAGCGAGGGTCTGAAGTTCTCGAGGGCTGGTCTCAGGGTTAAAGACCAAAGCAAAGGTGGCATTCAGCAGCTCTGCCTTTTCTGCATCCTCAGTTACCAGGGCTGTGCCTCATTCAGCAGTGGGCCCACACTGCCCCAAGTGTTCATTTTACTACTGATATATTTGACAAAGCCCTTTTTGTTGTCTTTTACTTCCTTTGCTAGTTTTAGTTCTAAGAGGGATTCTGCATTCCTTACTCCCTTGCTACATGTCCTGACTATCTCCTTATATTTCTCCCAAGTGACAAGTCCCTTCTTGCATGAGCTATACACTTCTTTCTTCCATGAGATTTCCTTCAGAAGCTCCCTACTCATCCATGCAGGTCTCTTAGCTCGTCGACCTGATTTTTTACACATGGGAGCACACTTATCTTGGGCTTGGGGGAAGTGGTATTTAAAAACTGACCAGCTTTCTTGGTCTCCTTTACCCTCCAGAGTCTTAGCCCATGGGATTCCCACAAGTAAATCTTTGAAAAGTGCAAAGTTAGCCCTGTGGAAGTCCAGGGTTGTAATCTTACTTGTTGTCCTGTTTGTACCTTGTAAAACACTAAACTCCACCATGCCATGGTCACTGTCTCCAAGGCTATTCCCAACCTTAATGTCCCCAACCAGTCCTTCTTTATTCGTTAATACAAGGTCTAGCAGCGCACCTCTTCTCGTCAGTTCCTCCATTACCTGCATTAAGAAGTTTTCATCAATGCACTGCAAGAGCCTTTGGACTGAACTTGCCTAGCTGTGTGGGATTCCCAACAAATATCAGGGTGATTGAAGTCTCCCATGAGTACCAAGGAGTGTGTTCTAGAGGCTACCTCCAGCTGTCTGTAGAAGGCCTCATCAACATCTTCTTTTTGGTTTGGTGGTCTATAGCAGACTCTGACAACAGTGTCACCCCCGTTTGCATGTCCCCTAATTATTACCCACAGGCTTTCAACCTGTTCCACCTCTCCCCACGGACAGAACTCAACATATCTTGGTTGCTCTTGTATATAAAGGGCAACACCACCGCCTCGCCTTGTTGGTCGGTTTTTCCTAAACAGTGTGTAGTTTTCACTTTTGCTGTCTGACTATTCCTGGCTAGTACTGTGCTTACTAACTTGTTAGTGAGACCTGTCTTCTTGTCATTGTCCACCTCAAGTGGGATGGTAGGCTGCAGACTGTCCTCAGGCACATCTCTCATGAGCCTGGTGTTATCCCCTTCCCCCTTCAAAGCTAGTTTGGTTAGTGTCAATCAGTGTAAAAGTAAGTGGTGAGGTAGACTCTTAACATCATACATACCCAGGAGAAAATACAGCCATACAAGCAAGTATTTGAAAATTCCTTTAACTGGCACTGAATCATGCTCTTTGACATATAGGTTGTAAAATCCCTTCTGCTCAAAAACTGTTTCTTTGGATTTATTCCATAGCCCTTATTCCAAAGAAATTACGTGGAGAAATAATGGATTAATGAACACACACAGACACACAAAAGCTTGTTAATTCCAGGTTGAATCCTACCATGTATTGTACAAACTATGTTAATTCCAGGTTGAATCCTACCATGTATTGTACAAACTATATGTGTGTGAAAAATTAGAAGATTCTGCACTGGGTATTAATAGGCCTATATAAAATCTCGTAAAATTACTACATAAGATATGTATACACCATTTGTGAATATACATTTCCCATTACTGGAATGGTATTTCCTATTCTGACATTCTAACTTGGACTCTTTTTCCTTGTGTCTTTGCATCTATACATAACACGGAGCTTTTGGCCTGGGCACTGAAGTTAGTTGTGTCAGGATTTTCCACAGGTCGTTTGCTCTTCAAGCACAAGTTATGTGTAGGATCGTTTTTCCAGTCTCTTAGAGCCTGATGCTTAACATAGTACAATCAGTTTATCTGTGGAAGTATCTGTTTACTGTTTAATCAATCAAATAAAGATATGTTAATGTCTTTGCTTCTCACAGTGGAATTGTGCTGATCACTTTGATCTCATAACAGTACCTAAGCAAGCGGCTGCTTTAGGGCTATTTTTGACTTAAAGTGAAATTTTGTTTTGCCTTCGAGTTCTGACCTTGGCTAAGACTTAAACTCAATGTATAGTAAAGTCCTTTACCAGACACCTTATAATTTCAGAGATTATTTTTTAACCTTTATCTTAAAGAATTTGATGGGTAAATTTGATGACTGGAAATCATGCTGATGTGGTTTCTGACCTGGTGAGTGACTATGTGAGTCACTCAGGCCCTAAATTGCATCTCTTGTTGCTGATTTGAATGTTGTTTCTCTACACAGTAAATCTTATTGAGTCTGAAAGAGCTGCAGCTGTGGAGTTATAACCCCCTACTGAGATTACATATACAGATAATTCAGATGATTGAAATATAAACGCTTATATCTAAGTTAGGTCAACTTCAACATTTTCTGACTACCTGCAAAGCAAATACTGTAACAGGTATGAAGATTGAAGTTTTATTGGTTAGTCAATTGAAATTGTTATTTTTTTTTTTTTTTAAATTGAAAAGAGGTAGGAGATCTTTGCATCAGAAATTTCTCTCTTATCTAATTCCATTTTCTACTGTTCTTACATATGGTCTTATATTCTCATAAATGTTCATAATAGGGAATTTCCAGTATTTCAGATGAACCCCAAAAAAGGATGAGATGGGTTACCCAGCTCATTGGTATAAGACAGAAATCTAATTCTCTGTGTGGCTTCGCCGGAATTTGTATGAAGAGTCACAGACCCTATGAATCTGGAAGAGTAACCTCTGCAGCTGAGGGAAGCACCCAGCTATTCTCTTCATGTTGTGATGGTTACAGATTGAAACCTTTCCTGAACAACATACAGTTTACATTAAAGAACGTTGTGGAATAAGCGCTCTGGGCTGGCTAACTGTACCTTTCCCTTTTTATTTTCACCTATAACCACAAGTTCCTTCTATCATGAACATCCTTTATTTGCCTAGAAGAGAGACTGGGAATCTGGGAACAGATTTCAGTACATGCGGCATGAGATGCATCTTTTTTTATTGCAAAGAACACAAGGATTTTTTGTTGCTCTAGGATAATATTAACCTTGGCATCTCCTCAGTTAATATTTAACTCTTGGGTCAATAGATCTGGATATTCACTTATTCAGAAATCACTATCAATTGCTATTTGGCAGGACGTATCATAAAAACCTTTGGAGGCTGATAACTAAGTATATGTTACTAAATACTATGAGAAATATCATAGTAAACACCTGATGCAGTGATGAAAAAAAATTATCCTATAGTCATAACATTTTTGTATATGAAGCCACCAGTTGTATTTGAGTACAAAAACCCACTAAAATGTAGATACCAATCAGTAGTACATTTTCAATTAGATTAGTTTATTTCTTCCGTTTGTTTAGGTTAGTAGTAGCAGAAATTATTTCAGTAAATTAGCAACAAACCCAGATTTCTAATTCCCATTAAAAATGATTACACGGTAATTAAATGAGCACATAATAAATATTTCAAGGGAGCACGAGCACTTACTTTGCCTTCCTGGAAATCTGTTAATCATAAGCACACTCTGAAAGTGCTTTCTTTTTGTTTTTAATCTTTGTGTATTCATAACGTACTAAGCACACTAAGGCCATTGATCCACATCTGTAGATAACACAGTAAGGTGTCTACTAATAACAATATTCTCTTTTCCTTCTGGTGTAGCATGCTGGCATAGTCCTAGCCACAGGGAAAGAAGTGGGACCTGAGCTGCCTGCTCTCCCTCTTCCCATACTTGTAAGCAGGAACTGCAGTCTGCTGGCTGATGAAGCACACTTCAGCTGTGCTGAATTTATAGGAGATAGCTATACCACCTCACCTGCCAAGCTACCTTCAGAAGTGGAGGAGCACTGAACTGTGATACAGGGATAATTCTTCACACCCAGGATTTCAGTTTCTCCTTCAGACTCAATATTGCATTTTCTTATTCCTCTTTGACACTGAGGCTCTTATGGGAATGACATGAACATCTTTGTGCCTAATGACATGGATAAAAAGGATGTATTATATGCTTTTCAATTTCTGCTCATCAATAGAAATTAATTTAAAGTTCTTCTTCTTGGAAGTTTCTTTCAGCTAGGTGGATTTTAATGCGCCATAAACATAGCCATACCCACCTGTGAGACTGGTGGAGGTTTGGGTACATCACTGTGACCAGCAAAACTCCAGTAAGGTCTGCTTGGGTCATCCGGAGGGCTGTTGTGTGTGGCAGTCACAGACTCATCTCTGATGAACAACAGAACCCAACACTCACATTGGGAGTAACAGGAACATTAACTGCCCCGTGTAGAAACAGAGAAGGATGGCAATGATTTTCATTTGGGCACTTGTATGCGTCCTGATCTTCTTTTAACTTCTTGTGTAGTCCCATGGTAAACAGGAAATTAAAATGGAGAAGGAAGAACCTTTCTGGGGCTAGAATCATTGCCTCTGTGGTGGTCAATTACCTGAGGTATTACTACATATTAGTAACTCCTACACAGTAGAAAACCATCAGTCTTTGTATGGCTTTTGCACAGCTTTGTGAGTTAGCAGCACTTGGGATGAAGATACAAAAAATTAAACAGGTGGCAACAGGCTTATTCAAGAAGAAACAGAGATTTTGTTATATATAGATAAGCTAATATATATAAGACGCATAAACACTGGTTTTATAAATAGAAATCAATTAGTCTCTTGAGATGCCTACCTTTATTAATTAGTGTGATGGACATACGAGTATGCACGCATGCAAATAATTTACTGTTGAGATTATAAGATATTTCTGAATTCAGACTGTGTTGGTACCAAACATGTAATGATACTGGCCAAGTCAAGCTCTGACAGTACTGTGACCCTAATCATGTGGTTAATGCTGAAGTGATGCAAATACAACGTCTAACAAATAAAACAGGTATTTCAAGGATCATGCCAAAATACAGAGGTAGGTAGAGTTCAGAAGTGAAAATGTACATAACATGGCTGTATGACTGAGACAGTTTTTTTCCCAGTTCTTTTTTTTTCAAAGATAAATTCTCTGATATCTGCTGCTCCTATCCAGACAACAGGGTTTTGATATAAAGGAAATGATCTTTATAATGGGTTTTTCTCATTTACGTCTTAGTCTTAGTGAAATTTAGTCTACTTAATCTTGAATTAATCTTAATCTAAATTTAGATTAAGAACATGTAAAATCCTTCAAAGAGTCAACAGCAGCCTAGTGTCTCTATTCTCCAAGAATATTGCCATAAAATCACAACATGCCCTTCTGTTTAGCCTAGATGTTCCCTGGATGGCTAAGTATAGTTGTTCAGTTACATGGAGTAGTAGGAGTGAGATGAGCTCCCATATCCTGCCTGAGGGTGCTTTGTAGCCAGATGGGCATCCATCTCTGGCAAAATTCCCAGAGAAAGTGCCAACATTAAAATGGGCAGCACTGCTCCACTCCTACCTTTTTACTTTTTGCCAAACAGTTTAATAATTAAGAGCTGTCTACCAAGAACCCAGGTTCTGTATCCATTCTTCAGGGAGCCTTGATCTTACATTACAGGATATTTTATGTTTCATTTCCATTGTGCTAAAATGCAGTGTTCTTCTAATAACTCTGACAGCTTTCTGTGTTTTCTGGGATGAACTTAAGTAAAGAATGGTATTTACCTGGCTTATTGTTTAGAGGCAACAGGAGTAAAAGGCTTATACAGCATGATAAAGAAAAGCGTCTTATTTGAAGAAGAGGGAGGACTTATGTCCTTCATCAACCTCTAAACAGTTCAACAAATGTACTACATGAGGACTTAGCAGACATTTTAAGGCAAGGTAGAACAATAAGCAATGGCTAAAATGGCATCAGTCAGCTGATGGGGTTAAAAGAATAGAATGGCACTGAATGTGTTATAGTTAACAGATGTGGCGCTTAATGAAATTGCCTTTGCAGATCTGAAGCCATGTTTCCTGTGCTTCATGGGTAACACCAGGGATAACAATGCCCCTGCTCTTTTCCCTCTCTTTACATTCACCTACTCAATAAAGGTGGTGAGCAGAAACCATGCCTGGCTGGCACAGTATTCTTGCAGGTGGATGTAATTAATAGAATCATAGAATCATTTTGGTTGGAAAAGACCTTTAAGATCATTGAATACAACCATTAGCTTAACACTGCCAGCCCAACTGTAAACCATGTCCTTAAACACCTCATCAATACGTCCTTTAAATACCTCCGGGGTTGGTGACCTGTTCCAATGCTTAACAACCCTTTTGGGGAAGAAGTTTTTCCCAATATCCAACCTGAGTCTCCCTTGAGGCAACATGAGGCCATTTCCTATTGTCCTATCACTTGTTCCCTGGGAGAAGAGACGACCCCTCACCTTGCTATAACCTCCTTTTGTGTAGTTATAGGGGGTTATAAGGTCTCCGCTGAGCCTTGTTCTCTGAGCCCTTCACCAACCTCATTGCCCTTCTTTGGACACGCTCCAGGTCCTCAGAGTATTTCTTGTAGTTAGGGGAGCAAAACTGAACATGGTACTTGAGGTGTGGCCTCACTGGTGCCAAGTCCAGGGGCATAATCATTTCTCTACTCCTGCTGGCCAGACTATTTCTAATACAAGCCAGGATGCTGTTGGCCTTCTTGGTCACCTGGGCACACTGCTGGCTGATGTTCAGGTAGCTGTAGCTCAACACCCCCAGGTTCTTTTCTGCTGAGCAGCTTTCCAGCCACTCTTCCCAAAGCCAGTAGTATAGCACGGCATTGTTGTGACCCAGATGCAGGACCCGGCACTGGGCCTTGAATTACATGTGCTCCTTTTTGATAGATTCCTAACAATGTTATGACTATATTTGTTTCACTCTGATATTTTAATTTTATGAAAGGAAAGTGTTCTTGCAGTCCAACTGGCAGCAGGGTGTATCCAGGGCATTTCTCCATCTGGCTGATGTGGGACTGGCACATTCTGCTAGCACTGACACTGGAGCAAGTCTCTCTGTGGACTGGGGAACGTCGGGTACCTGGGGGCTGAGCAACTTGCACTGCTTTAGATTTGCCACAGACCTGTCATCTATGATATAAGACTTTCATTATACTTCTGGGGCCAAATTCAGATTTTGTTATATAAATAGAATTCTTGGTTTCAGCAGATCTGTTCAAACAGGAAGAGCAGGGACCCAGTTGCCTGGTCTCGTTCCAGACATTTAGGTCCTACTTTCTTGACTGGCAGTGGTTTGGCTTTAACAAGAGGAGGACAAAGCAAGCTGATACAAGAGACTACCTATGTTCCTTGAATAATACTTGGTGCTGTGGTCTCAGGATTTTCACCTCTTGGGTCACTGGTTTAATCACTGGATTGAAATGCAAAAGACACAGCGACGCAGTCCCAGGTCCATTAGGTGCTCTTCCTTAGAAGAGGTCTAAGTAGTCTGGATGACAAGTGGATGAAAAATCTTGATATTTCTTCCCTATTTCTTGTACTCTGCACGGGCACTTCACTTTAGGCCAAGTGATTTTCCTTCTGTAGGTTTTTGGCAGTACTAGTGAGAGCACAGAAATATAAGGCAGATATTTTAGGCACCATGGGCTGCCCCCAGAGCCAAGTGTTTACCATTTTGGTGAGATAATACTTATGTTAGGAACTTCTGGGGGCGAGTGGGATTTTGCTTGGAAGAGATGTGACCAGCAAACTCATACGTATGTGTACATCCCAGGAAACAAAGCCTTAAACAGATTTTAAGAAGGACAGCCCCTTACAGGACCTTGATGATGAAATGGTTATTCAGCCACCGGGTTAGATCTCTGCATTTCTCTCCTGACAGCACAGAAAACAGATGGGACTTGGGAAATGGTATCTCCCAATCCTCAAAACCACCTCCTCCACTGAAGCCTGCTAGGAACCCTCATGCAGGAGTGCTTGGGATGAAGAGTGCTAGGATGTTTCTGTTTAAAACAACAGCATCAATATTCTGCTCTGGTTTGGGTATAGCTCTCACCTCTGTACTACTAAAGCTGTTTGATAGTGCTGTAAGCAACATAGAATTGTAGAATCATAGAATCCTTTAGGTTGGAAGGGACCTCCAAGATCATCAAGTCCAACCACCGAGCCACCAGGGCTCTAAAGTCCTCTGCTAAAACAGATCAGAATCTGTCAGGGTTGGAAGGGACCACAAGGATCACCCAGTTCCAACCCCTCTGCCATAAGCAGGGACACCTCCCACTAGATCAGGCTGCCCAGAGCCTCATCCAGCCTGGCCTTAAAGATCCTCAGGGATGGAGCCTCAACGACATCCCTGGGCAACCCATTCCAGGGTCTCACCACCCTCATGGTGAAGAACTTCTTCCTCATGTCCAGCCTGAATCTGCCCACTTCCAGCTTTGCTCCATTCCCCCTAGTCCTGTCGTTACTCGATATCCTGGATTCTCTAAGATCCCGTGCAGTTCTTTTCCTTCCTCAGGAAGAAACTTCACATGTGTCTTTGAAGATCATCTAATAAATAATATGCATACTGTGCAATCTGTTCTTGTTAACAATGCTGAAGGTCTGTTTAGAAGGAATAAAAAGCGTGGGGTTTCTGATGGTGCCAGTGAACACTTGTGCTGTGGTCTGAGATTGCCTCTGGAGGTTCTGCCATCCCAAGTGGTGAGCAAGCGCTGGGCAGTTCCGGTTGGTGTCCCCAACAGCAGGGTTGTAAGGTGCAGTCCCTCTCAAAACACGGGATGTGCTAGGACCAAGGAGCTCTTTGAAGGCAAGACTAATTTTGCTGTGTTGAGTACATTAGGAATAGCTTCAACAGGAGAAAAAAACCTTTGAAGCTATTCCTAAACAAGGTTTGCTCTCTAGTTTTAGGTATAGGAGATGCCCACATTCTGGAAACAGCATTTCGCAAGGTGGTCTGTGAGGAATAATAATGCCTGGTGAAAGCTGAACTTCCCAAGGAGCAAATTGTTGAAATGACAGGTTTAACAACAGAAGAAGTGTTGAAATAACACAGTGTTTCAACATCTTTTCTGTTACCAACCTGAGTACCTGGCATGTGAAGGTAACAGCTGTTTCTGAGACATTTGTGAAGATCTTTGGTTGTAGTTTTCCCTTATGGAGGAGTGACAAAGGTGTGATAATGGCAGTTTTAAAATTTGTAGTGAAATCTGTTCTTGTGAAAAGCACATGATCAGCAGAACAGGAGATGCACGTCTCTTTTAGGGAGATAGTACGATTTTGTTGCTAAGGCAACAGTGGTACATGGAAAACATAGATTCAACTTTTGACTCTGGCACAAATTTTCCATGTGTCCTTAGGATCAGTTAGGCATTGATGCAGTAAAGCAACTTGATTTTCTGATGGTGTAGTTGATAGTTTGTGTTTAAAGACATGGTCAAACAAAGACCTTTCTTCAGTCCATGTACTTTGTGTATGTTATTTGTAGGCTGTGTAAGCACCTCGGTACCAGAACTGCCTCTCATTGTGTGTTTGTGCAAATGTCTAAAACAAATCAGGTCTGTGGGCAGATCCTGGGGAGCTATCATAATAAACAAATTAACAGTAGTGGTAAAATCACATAAAGCTCATTCAAGGTAATGGAAAGACTGCGTTGTCCTTTCAGGTGTGTTTTGTTTTGTTTTTCCTTTCAAAAGCCCAATTCCATGATTAGAACTCCACTAAGTATGTTTGAACAAAATTTAATGCCTAGATTGTCAGCAGGTCCATTGGATCAGGCCTTCCTGCTGCCAGGGCTTCACCTGTCATGGCTTGGAGCAGTCATGTGCTTGAGGGGGTTGAAAATTGTGTTTCCATGGTTATGTAGCTCCCAACTTTCTTTTAATAACCCAGACAAGAGATTTGTTAATGTTCACTAGTGATAATGGGAAGTTATAGAAAAAAATAACTCATATGGGTTTTGGGTTTTGTTCTGCATTGTGCAAAGAAGAAATACCAGGTGAAAAATTAGCAGCAGTGTATCCACACAAACAAGGAGCTACTCAAAAAACCACAATATGGCTCTTATGCCATTGCTTGTGAACAGCTCAACAGTCAAAGCACAATGCATCTCCTACTGTTGTAAATGAAACTATGCTAGTCTAGAGTATTTACCTTTGTTGGCAAATTTGTGAAGAGCATCATGATATGGGAAATGTTACTACTGTAGTCAATGATCCAGTCTTCCTCTGTGGTTACATCACATTGCAGGGATCCTAATAAAAATAGACATTATACCTATGAATGATATGTTGAGAGAGGCTTTTATTCATCTTCTTTATGACGGTGTGTCAAGATCCTTATTTTCTGTGGTCAATTGAACAGTAATTGATGTTAATGATCAGTACATGAAGCTACCAGTATGGGTCTCAGGGCTTTTAAAAGTAATGCTGCAAGGTGAGTGATTCAATGTTAATATCAATTATCTTTTCTATGCTAAAAGGGCAGTTACAAAGGAAATAAATTGTCTTCATACACACGCTGAGGTTTGCAACTTTTTGAGAAAAGATGTATTCTCAAGATCTGAGAATCTGTTTTAACATACAGGATAAAACCAAATTCATACAAAGACATTAACAACATTTAGTATTTCAAATCAGAAATATTTTTGAATGAGAATTCTTAAAACAGCATGAAAATACATTCTTAAACAGTAACATTGAAAAAATAAATGCAGTACCTGTCAAAGATTCCAAAAACAGAATTAGGAAGATCTGGTTTGCATTACCAGTGCCATTACATTTCCTGATGGTGCTTCGGATGTCACCTAGGTAAAAATGTTTGACAGTTTCACCTTGATTGTTCAGAAGAATTGAAAAATGAGTAACTTAAAGCTAGGGTTGTTCAGCAACCTTGACAATCAAACCTCACATTTATGTGGAGGCAGAAATTATATTTGAAAACTATACTTTAAGCATCTGATTTTAGACAGACACATTTGATCTTATTACCTATATGACTGAAATTTCTCCAATAATGATGAGTAATGATGGGCAATAATGGGTCATTTTCAAGTGTAACAATTTTTTTTTGCTGCAGTGTAGTGCAGTGACTCTATACAAGGAGTTACAGAGGTGCAAAATAGTGTTTGATATCATAATCACTTCATATTACTTTATCATAACATTAAAGGGATTCAGGAAATGCAGATCCAGCTACTCTTTTAGGGTTTGATTTCATTAGACACTTGAGTAAGAGCCTAATTTTAATCCTATAAGCTGTATCATCAAAGTTAGTGGTTTCAATGATAGCTTTAAGTACCAGAGGGGGAAGAGAATTTCCCTTGACCTGCTGGTCACATTCTTCTTAATGCAGCCCAGGATACCATTGACCTTCTTGGCCAGAAGCAGGACTCCAGGGTTCTTCTCCATGGAGCTGCTTTTCAGTAGGTCAATCCTTAACCCGTACTGGAGCATGGTGTTATTCCTCCCCAGGTGCAGGACTCTACACTTGTCCTGGTTGAATTTCGTTAGGTTCGTCTCTGCCCAACTCTCCAGCTTGTCCAGGTCTTGCTGAATGACAGCACAGCTTTCTGGTCTATCAGCCACACCAGGAGGATGATGGAGGGACTGGAACTTCTCTCTTACAAGGAAAGCCTGAGAGAACTAGGGCTGTTTAGTATGGAGAAGACTTAAGAAGGGATCTTATCAATGTTTATAAATACCTGAAGGCTGGGTGTCAAGAAGATGGGGCCAGTCTCTTCAGTATGCCCAGCAATAAGATGAGGGGCAACAGGCACAAACTGGAACACAGGAATTTCCATCTTAACATCAGGAGAAACTTTCCTGTGAGGGTGATGGAGCACTGGAACAAGTTGCCCAGGGAGGCTGTGGAATATCCTTTGAAGACTTTCAAAACCCACCTGGATGTGTTTCTGTGCAACCTGCTCTAGGTGAACCTGCTTTGGCAGAGGGCTGGAGTAGATGATCTCCTATGGTCCCTTCCAACCCTAACCATTCTGTAATTCTGTGATTCTCTGACCATCCATAGCAACTGCATGAGTGATGCAAATGCTTGAATGTGGGTTTGGACTTATGAAGAATGTACCATATTAAACCCACATTTTAGTAATGATGTAAAATTACCATTATCAGAGCCTGTTTTAAATGTTGCTGAAACTGTTTTCATTAGAAGTAGAAGTGTTTTCATTATGTTGAGCAGATTAAAATATGTAGATCTTCAAATGCTAATTCATAGATGTCTACTTGTGGCTCATCTTAAAACTTTTATAAGTAAGATTATCTTTTCACTGAAAGACAAACTACAGTTACCAGTGTTCATGTGTGATCGTTGAAAATGTTTAGGAAATTTCTTAGTATTATTACAGTTTATTATCCTTCAGTGCAAAACGGAAACCAGTGTTCTCTTTCATGTGGTATTGAGGCATTACACATCACGTGTAAATATCTCATTCATCATTTTAATACCCACTGCTTACAGACCTATATGCTATCTTCCTCTGTATGGAATTTAAGTACAGTGTCTCAGGGCAGGACCTATACTGCTTTTCTATGATCCAAGGATTCCAGATCAATAGTTGTGTACTTAAAGCAGTGTACTTAAAACTTCAATCATATCTCAGCTGTGCCACTGTGAAACCTTAAATATATTACAACATTATTTCCCAATTTACAAAATTCTGCTTGAAAAGAATTTTGAATTTGTAATGTTTCTGTTTCTGATTGTCTTTGCTGGCTTTAAGAGTGCTAAAATGACCATTTAAAATGGAGAAGTACTTACGTGCCCTGTTACATGACAAGAACGCTACCAAATGTGACATATGAAGATAGGATTGGTCAAGAGTTAAGGAAAGGAATCAGATCATCTCTAGGCTGCAATTTCAGACAGACAACTAGATATAAGTGGGAAAGTAATTGCTTTCGAGTCCAACCACAAATGTCCATTCCTTCTAGAAAAAAAAAGGCAAAAATTATGTCTGTGGCAGATGAATAGCTAGTTTATACATGTGCAGATTTAAGATTTATTCCAGCCCGACACCCTGAAAGGAGGATTACCCTAAAAAGTGAAGCGGAGTCTGGAGAGAAACAGTCATGCAAGAGCTGCAGAGAAGGGTACTGCTTGAGAAGAAATGCTTGAGCTGGCATCTGTCTTATTAATGTGCTGAATGGAATTTATTGATGTGATAGATTTGATGCTGGGAGAAACCTTCCCTTTACTTATCTCTGAAGGTCAAGTTAGAGTTGGTGAATCTCGCAAATGAGAAGATACAATCTGTTACAGTTTCAACACGTAGACCAGAAATTGTTCCCCACCTCAGAGTATTTCAGTCCTGAATTCTCTTTGTTCTCATAAGAGACAGAACTTGCAGATGTGAGTCCTCTCATGGTATGGGTGACATTGGACCTGGCTCTTATCCCATTAGGAAACCACATAACTGAAAAATAATCTTTACCTTTCCTGAGTTACCACCTTTTTTTGCAGGGATCAGTGCACACACATGAATGTTTTGCCAGGGACAAGGTTGCAGGAAAAACGTGGCTGTGATGTGGCAGAGTGTGGGACTGACCTATTGAGAAGGACAAATCATGGGAAGCTACTTCCACCCTTCATGCTTTCAGAGAAGGTAAGGATGGCTGTGCCAGCTCACATGTGAGTGCCACAAGGCCCAGTGCAGCAGCGGACAATTCTTAATTTCTTGAACATGCATCAGAGCTGGGACAGCATAAACTCTCTCAAGTCTAGTGATTTTTGATTCAGGTACTTCATTAACTCATCAGTCCTCTATATTGAAGGAGGACTGCTGGCACATTTCTGTTAGCTAAGTAAAGAGTAGCTCTGGATGGAGCTGGGTTAGCTGTCCGAGTAGAGCCTGTAAGGTGCTCTGGGATCCGATGGGATTTATGAGATACCTCTGTCTCCAGTGGATCTTATTATGTTTAGGTGGCTCTTTGCTGAAGCAAAATTTATAACTGGCATCAGTTTTAATTTTTCCAAGGATAAGGAGCCAAAGAACATAAACATTAGGACATTACAGTTCCCAGTGCTACAGTAACTTCTTTTTCCTTTTCCTTGGAACAAACTGTACCCCTAATGAAAGATCTTAAACCTGATAATAAATATGCCCTTTCATGATACAGGCATTAATTACTTCTTCAAATGAGTAGGTTTTGAAGTCCAAGTACTGATATCTAATTCTGAATCAAAAGGTAACACTCATCTTTTCAAAGGGGACCAGAAGTAGATTAGTGACTGATGAGGACGTAATTTACTAAGAGTGAAGTATCATTTGATCTGCTCTAAGAGAAGAAACATTCCCTAAAGCCAAATTCACTCAGTCTTAAGTACAGATCAACACTGAAGAATTCTGTTCAATGAGACATCTCATATACTTAAACGGAGAGTTTTTTAATTACCTAGTTGAGCTGGAGTCAAGAATGCTTCACAATCAATAACATAATGAAGAGTTTAAGAGAAGCATAAGAAATATTTGCTTACTAGTCAAAGAGGATCTTGAACAACAGATGTAGAAGCCAATGTAAGTCCTGAAATCCAAGCAGAAGATGTTGCAAATTGCAATCTGGAACTTGACTATGGAATTTATTTATTTTTTAATTGAGACAAGTTTATGCATATTTCAGAACCAATAAACTTCAATTTCTAAAATAATAATTTACACATCTTATTCACAATAGACTTAAGCTGTTCAGAGAGCTCATACAGTTCATAGAGATCTGTTCTTTCTCTCCTGAAAATGCTGATTCTGGGATGTTTACCAAAGAGAAAGTATTGAAAAATGACAAGAATATTGCAAGTGGAAGTATAAAATAAAGTATATATAAATGGAAATAGGAAGTATAAATAAAAATACAATACACAATTTCACATTTTTTATCTTAAAAAAATTAGAAAAACAATTCTCTAAATACTTGAAAAATTATGGTTCAATAAAAATAAGAATGAAAATAAGGAAAAAAATCTCTAATTCTATTAGTCTCCATTTTGTAAAAGGGTGGAAATCTGAAATTCATAAAAATCCACTGTATTTTCTGGTGATGTTTTCCTGTTGAAAATTGTTCTCTTATAAGATGAGGTTATCCAATATCAAAGCAATATAAGCATCTTCCCACCCCTTCTCTCCCCTCCCCAGATAGATAAAACTATTTACGACCTATATCTCTGCATCATGTGCCTGTCTCCGCTATGCAACATGATTTCTCTCACGGCACAGAGATCTCCCCTCATCCTGAGAGACCACAACTATCCATGGCCCCTTTGCTGTTTCATGCCAAACTGAGAGCTGTCGTTGATACAAAACAAATCTGGATAGAAATTCTGAATTAGTTATTGTTAGCTATTTAACTGCTTAATATATGCATGTTGATTTGAAAGCTGATTATGTAGGTTTATAGGTGGCTCAAATATTTCTGCCTCCAGGTTTGATGTTTGTCACCTGTGGTTATTTTACATATGCAAAATCTAACTGATTTTTGTTTACGTTATGGTTAGTCTCTCATTTAAAAAGAAAATAGACACAAAGACGTTATTTCACAAATAACTAAGTTGTATACATCTTATCTTCAACCTTTAGCTGGAGCTCCTGTGATGTTTAAGTCTTCTCATCTCTTTTCCAGAGCCAAAGCAGCACCTTTGGCTGTGGTTCCATTAGTAGCAGAGTTGATTTAGGCAGTGCCCATCTCTGCTTGCTCTGTTCCTGTACTACACTTTGTTATGGCAACTAAGTCCTGTGGAGTATGTGGTAGACCAGATCAGGAGCTGATAACCAGGAACAAATAAGTGAGTTTGGTTAGATGGTTGCTGGGTTTTTATTTCAGAGTTATTTTGACTGTGGCTCCACTCCATCACCAAGGTCACTGATCTGTTCACATAGCAGTTGCTGTTAAACTGGTAACAAGTGAAACTGTGAGGGAGGTGTTGCTGCACTCAGATTTTTTTTTTGTTTTGAGAAAGGAGGAAGCACACATGTAAAGCCAAGAATTTATTGTTAGTATAATGGAAATTTTAACAGTCTAATTCAAGTATCGTTATTGCTCTGGATGTATTTGTTACATTTTTAAAAAAGAAAAGTACTTATGTACAGAAAAAAGTCTCAATAATAGTAATAATTCAATTAAAATGTTAATGCACATTTCTTAGTATTCTAAGTTTTTTGGGGTGAATGTTCACCCTTCCATTTCTCCTCTGAATTTCTAATCAGCAGCTTTGTGCTGCTGAAGAAGATAACACCATAAGCCATCAGACTCCAGACTCCTTCACTGAGAAGAATCCAATATTCATGTTGCTATTTTTTTCCTCTTTACCCATTTTTATGCATTTTCTAATACACATTTGCACCTTTCCTTTTGTTCTTTGTTCTGCAGCTCCATGTTACATCAAAAATTACTATCTATGGTACTTTTTATGTTAGTTACTACTGTTTTCCTCTTTCTGTTACCATTAAAACCAGCTTTGTCTAGCTCCTGGTTTGCATTGCTTTGCCTGCTGGTGAGTGGTTTACAGCTGTTGGCACCCAAGTGCCAGTCTGTGCCCCATCACTTATCATGCCAGATTTACATTCTTTTATGCTGCATCCTGCTTCTCCACTTCTCAAGGTCTCCGCTATTACAGAAGGCTTGTATTTCTCTACACATCATTGTATTAGAGTCATAAATATCTCATTCTACACAGAGTAACTGCTCATTAAAGCTATCTCCATAAATCCATAAAGCTAAGCAGAAGTAAAGCAAATTAGCCATAGACACCTCAGATATACAGGTAGGTCAATAAAAGTTCAGACAGAGCAGACCTGACAAAGTCAATCCTCATGGCCTTTAACTTAACAATGGCAATACTGTATTGGGTTACAGTGATGAGGAGAGAGTGAATGGAGAAGCTGCTGGGTTGGGGAGTGTCAAAGCCAGCTCCATGGAAGAGAAAATTTCCATAGCAGTTTACATCTAAGACTATCTGTTATAACCAGCTTGGTTTTAAGTCTATCTGTTAGAATACCTAGCAGATGCTCTGTAATAATGCAGGTACTAGTGATTCTGCATCAGCTCATTGCTTCCAGCTCAGCTACAAAAGCTTGGGTGATCACAGCCAAGGTAGCTGGAGTAATTCGTTAGGGCCAAGGGCAATTATGGGACTGCTTGTTCTGGAAGGTTCCCAAACTGCAGTGACACTCCATCTAAAGCTTAACAAGAAGCTGTTGAGGATGTTTGTTGTTTTTTGGGTTTTTTGTTTTGTTTTGTTTTTGTTTTTTTTTGGCTACCATACTATCTACCTGGAAGCTTATGGGCATTTTTAGCTGAGTTTCTTTACTCAGTATCTGTTGTGCAGATATAAATACACAGCTATGTGTTGTTTCCGCTGTTTATCTTCCCTTTTTTTAAGAACATGACATATTAAAGCTGACTTTAGGCCTGTTAGCAGCAGATTAAAATATAGTAGCTAAATGAGGGAATAACTTGTCTAAAAATAGCATGTCAGTTCAAAAATGGAAAAAAAAAATGGATGAACTTTGCATTAACTAGGACTTCTCCCCAGCAAAAATCAAAGATAAATGCAATATGAAATGTGGGCATTCAAAAATGCTCTGGGCTGTATGCTAAAAATAAATTATCTTTTAAGATATAACTGTATATGGATGCGATTTTGCACCACAGTGTAAGTGCTATGGGAATATTACTCAAAACTCGTGCTGCCATGTAGAGAATCAAATATTCTTTAAATGGCTCAAGTGGTCTAAGCAAAGGACTAATGTGTGAGGAAGGCACGTCTCCAAGCAAAGTGATTCTGAGTCAGCAGCTCACTGAGTTAAACACTAGGAAAAACTGTCCTGCTCTCCCTCCATGATGACTGCTGGGTGTAATATACAGCATATGAGAGAGGCTGAACTCCAAAAAAGAATGTCATTAAGACTCTGTTATTTTCTTTCGAGACTGCAAATATGAAGTATAGCTATTATCAAATGTAATGTGAGGTTGCAGTTTGCATCAATACTGTTCTGTGGTGAAAACGCTTCAGTTCTCTCTTTCATTAACAAACACAAGTAGTACATCTCAAAAACACTGCATCAGAAAAATCTGCTCTCTTAGCCACCCTAAGAATGAAGGGTAGAAGTGCCAGTATCGTCCAATTCTGTCCAGTATCCTACTTCAGGAGATAGTTACATGAGATGCAGTTTTTGATAGTGAAATCGGTTTTGAAGCTTCTCTTGTCAAAGCCAGATTTGACTATATATTGTCTTGGCACAATCAACTGTGTTTTCTGTTGTGCCAGTTTAACTATTTGTGGTGGTGTACTGTAAGCAGGTGCATGGAAATTCGGCTTAAAGAAACCGTAACAAACCTTTTATTCTTGGGGTGCTGTCTTTGACTGGATCCCTCTCATGAGCTTGGGCCATGGGTAGTTGCCCTCGCACAGTGTTGCTACGCTGCAAATGGAGTAACCAATGGCAGGATTTTAATCATATGCAGCAATCTTTCCCTTTTAATTATTTCCAAAAGAATATAGTTCATTTCAGCTAGGGTTTGTTTATGCTTATTTTACCAGTAAATTTGCTGTGGTGAAAGAATTTCTAATATAATCAAATGCAACAATGAAATCAAGTCAGTGTAAAAATACTTGTGGGTTAAATAAGCTTGGGCTTTCACTCAGTATAGATATTAGCTCTGTATTATTATTATCATCATCACTATCATCTATTCTAAGCTCTTGAATAATACATACCATAAGGCTTTCCTGAATAAATTTTCTGGAATTAAATATTCCTTTTCTAAAAGAAAGAAGGAAAAAAAGCAAACCAACCCAAACAACCTAGCAGTATACCTAAGGATAATCTTGTTAGTTTATCTCTGTGGTTAATTATCCCTCTTTTTAAAATTCTCACCTTCTTTTGTTTCTGAATTTGAACTTTCCTTGCTTCAATTTGCACTCACTGGATTTTCTTTTATCTTTATCTACAAGCTTGATGAGCCAGCTACAATCAGATTGTTACCCAAATTAGAATTTACAGCCCATAATCAAATCACTTCAGACCTTTGAAGATTTCATTGTAGGCAATGTTTTCCAATCCTTCAATCATCTTGAATTCTCTCCATTCTTTAGTTCTTCTTCAATCCTATATGGCAGGAATATACATAATATTCTAGTAACAACAATACTGCTGCTAAACCACTGGTATAATCTTTCTAAACAAATCCAGTATTTTCTCCTTATATATCAGATAATCACATGAGCCCTTTCACCTAATGCACCATTGACGTTGATCAGATAGCTGATTAACAATGTTTGCTCCTGTTACTTGTAAGATTAGGAAGATGCAACATTATTCTGTCTTCTCTGCCTTCTCTCCGAGCACAAGAGCATCTCATGAACCAGATTCCTGAAGATTCCTGCACTATACAAGTGCTATTATCTCCAAAACTTTGTTTCAAATTATGATATCTTGAAGAAGAAAAAGAAGGGAAGACAAGCTAGAGAAAAGAGGAAAGAAGGAAGGAAGAAATCAAGGCAGCTGAACTAGAGATATATATGTAACCGTTCATAAACCCACACAGAGAGACTATGTACTTTCCCTTTGATCCCCTTATACACTGCAGGTTGCCTAATATATTCCAGGAAACGGTACACATAATTATCTCTAGATATCATTTCTACACTTCTTTTAACTATTTGAAAATAGAGTTTTACATGAATCTTTGTACTCTCAAACGCTTCTCAAATATCTCACAAAGGGTAGCAACAGGAGTTATTGTTTATGTTCCCTTCTATTCTTCCAGTCCAATGTGGAATAAATAGACCTCAACACTCAAATGCAGAGTAGGAGTAACATGTTCTGTAATTATCTGAAATCCATCAGCAGTTCCATTTTCTAGGGCTAAAACCGATGTGTTGAAATCCTGACGGATTGGTTTGGTATGACTTTGTGCTTTGGGGACAAGTCAGGTTTTACTGCTGCGGCATATCCAGCTCCTGGAAGTAGCCTGCCTCAAGCCACTGGGATTGGGTTCTAGCTGTTGCATTCTGCTGCCTTCCACTGCTAATGAGCCTGGCCTTAGGTTTGAAAGAGAAGTGACAGACTGATATGACTAAGAGGCTATGGAGGGCTTGCATTTTCCATTTTGAAGACAGTTGTTCTTCATTTGTCTAGTTGTGTTATATTACATATTATTTAGTGCAATCATTCTGGATTCCTCAATATAAATTATTCCAGTCCTGGTCTAGGCTCTGCTCCTTAGACTGTTCGTATCCTTGACATCATACATTGACTGGATCAAAAATCAGAGGTCTGTGGAGTGAATTCATAGGTTTCCACCCTTCCAGGTGAAAATCTTAGGTATCAGCCTGCCTTCTCTAGATTTATTCCTGACTGTACAACCCTAGTTTTGATAGAACAGAGTGTATTTTTACTTGGCTTGGTGTAAACAGCCTGGTAAGACAAATAGAGCCTTACAATTTGGTAAAATTTTATTTCACCCACCAGAATAAATTTTTAATGCTTATATTATCCCAGGTTACTTGGTTGGATTTTGGTGGTTTGCACAAAATATGACAAAACTGAGGCCTGTTATGACAGACCTGAGACCTGTTTCAGCAGTTTTTTAACTTGAAGTTCAATTATTTCTCTCTGCCAAAACAAAAGCCAAAAAGGTTTCTTCTATACAGGGATGTAACAAGCTCTCAATTAGGAAAAGGCCCTGTGTAATAATCTGTAAAAATAGTATGCACACATCAGTTGAGATGCAGTGTGCTGTGATAACCTGGCCTTTTTATCTGTATACTCTTAGAAAAAGTCATCTGCTTCCTTTTGGTATGGAGGTCACAAGCAGAGACCAGTAAGTATTACCCATCTTGTGTTCCAGCTGGTGCATTGGCATATGTTAGGCAGCAAAGACATCAAATTAGTCAAGAAACATGCCATCCTGGAAATGAGCAGTGGCAGAGCTTCATGTGCTTGAGAACTTAAAAATTAAAACCTGAGGCATTATGGGGCTTTGGCAGTTGCAGAGGTAAGCATCATTTATGTGCAAAATTCTCAGAACCACACATTTGAAGCTGTGCTTTTAAGTCCTGCCTAAATCCATGTTCAGCTCATGCATCCATAATGGGGCCAAGATGACAGCTGTTAAAGCCTCACAGAAAATTGCTGGGTCTTTGGTATAAGTCAAATGAGATTTTGGTACTCTAAAAGCAGAGATCATCTTCGAAAACAGAATTTTTTTTTTTTTTTTTTTGTGACTGCTGCTTTGAAAACAAACAACAAAATAAATATTATACCCCTATGTATAAAGCAATATAATTTCAACTTTTCAATAAATTCTTGTAACAAATAGCAGGAGACTTAAAAAACTGTCTAACTCTGACAACAATGAAAAATATGCTATCAGTGCTGTAGAATTACATGCAAAAATTAGTAGTAGTATGCTGTATTACAATGAGGCAGTAGAACTAGTACATGGTCTAGCATGCATGGACAGAGAGTAATAGTAAATTGGGCAGAAGAGTAACTGGAAAAAATTCAACTTGCATTATTGAGTAGAATAAAATTCGTGCATGATTAACCAAGAAGTTGGGAATTCGAGAAAAAGTTAGTTCTAGGATTACAGGGCTCAATCAGCACAGGATAGTAAGTATTGGCTAATCAGCATGATTTTTTTCTTGAATAAAGCTTCTTCCAAGATGTTAACAGAGGTTTTAGACGGGAGAATACTCTCAATATCATATTCGAACCGTGTTTTGGCAGAAAATCTTCAACAAGCTATATTTTAAATGAAGGAAGTAAAAATAGTTTGGAAGTGTTAAAAGAGATGAGTGCAATAATGTATATTATAAATGAAGATGATGCAGAGAGAAGAAAGAACAAAGATGAGCAAATTAAAAAAAACTACAGGTTGTGTTATCCATGAGTGCTGATCAGATGAGAACCACCTAGAACAGGTCCTAACTGGGTACATATTGGGGTGAAGACTAACCCAAGAAGGACAATGGGTACAAATGAAACCCCAAATCTGAAAAAATAGAAGTGAAGAATTTTCACCAATGAAGAAAAGGCTGAGGTCAGCCAGAACTGAAGAAGGGAAGAAAGGGAAAAGTCCTACAAGAAAGGAAGGCAGGAAAACATAAAAATGGAAGCAGTGCTCTTGAGTATTCTTGAGTATTTGTGTAGTTTGCAAGCCACTCTCTATGATATTTGAAAACTCATGGCAGTAAGATGAAGACCACAGTGACTGGGAAAAGGCAAAAATGGCACCCATTTTAAGAAAAGGTGGAAAGGAGGACCCTGGGAACTACTGACCTGTCAGCCTTGCCTCTGTGCCTGGAAACATTATAGAACAGATCCTCCTAGAAGCTATGCTGTAGCATATAGAAGACAGGGAGGTGATTTGAGAAAGCCAGGTTGGCTTCACCAAGGGCAAGTCCTGCCTGACCAACCTAGTGGCCTTGTATGATGGAATGACTACATCAGTGGACAAGGGAAGCGCTATGGATGTCGTCTGTCTGGACTTCTGTGAAGCATTTCACTTGTTCCCTCACAACATCCTTCTCTCTAAATTGGAGAGATATTGATTTGATGGGTGGACTGTTAGGAGGATAAAGAAATGGTTGGTGGTCGCATCCTGAGGGTAGTGGTCAATGGCTCAATGTCCAGATGGAGCTCAGTGACAAGTGGTGTCTCTCAGGGGTCTATGCTGGGACTCAGTACTGTTTAATATTTTCATCAATGACATAGACAGTGGGACTCTTGTACCCTCAGCAAGCTGGTAGACAACACCAAGCTAAGTGACATGCCTGAGGGATGGGATGGCATCTAGAGGGACCTGGACAAAGTTGAGAAGCAGGCTTGTGTGAAGCTCTTGAAGTTAAAAAAAGCCAAGTGCAAGGAGCATGTGGGTTTTGGTACTGATACAGGCTGGAGGATGGTGGGATTAGAGGAACCCCATGGAGAAGGACTTGGGAGTTCTGGTGGATGAAAAGCTGGACATGAGCTGGCACTCTGTGCTTCGCAGCCCAGAAGGCCAAAGATATCTTGAGTTGCATCAAAAGGAGCATGGCCAGCAGGTCAAGGGATATCATTCTCCTGTTCTACTCCAACCTGGTGAGACTTCATCTGGAGTATTGCATCCAGCTCTGGAGTCCTCAAGCACAAAAAGTACATGGACCTGTTGGAATGGCTTCAGAAGAGGGCCACAAAAATGACCAGGTGGCTGGAACACCTCTCCTGTGAAGAAAGGCTGAGAGAGTTGAGGCTGATCGGCCTGGAGAAGAGAAGGCTCCAAGAAGGCCTTATTGTGGCCTTTCAATACTCAAAAAGGAACTGCAAGACAGATAGCAGAGTCTGATTGGAAAGGACAGAAGTGGTGGTTTTAAACTAGAAGAGGGTAAATTTAGACTAGAAATTTTTTACAGTGAGGGTGGTGAAACACTGGAACAGTGTTGCCCAAAGAGGTGGTAGATGCCCCATCCCTGAAAATATTCCAGGTCAGGCTGGATGCTGCTCTGAGCAACATGATCTAGTTGATCCTGTTCAGTGCAGGAGGGTTGGACTAGATGTCCTTTTAAGGTCTCTTCCAAGCCAAAACATTCTATTATTCTATGATCTATGTGAGGAATATAAACAGTGAAAGGTTATTGATCTAGCTTTCAGACTGGACATATACAGAAATAAGACTATGATACACACTGATGCAATGCAGCAAAACAAAACTTTGTGGGTGAATGAAGTTAAGTGGGACATTACAGGGGTGTTGGAAATATCATAGAAAAAAGGTTCAACTGAGACATTGGCTGAGAACTCTGTGAAAGGAAGGAATAAAGATACACATGATAGGTGGTTTTGAATATTAATCATAAAACAAAACTGGAGGGATGAGTGATAATACAGGAAAAACAGAATTTCTTTGGTTCAGATTGCTTTAGGGATAGCAATACTAAGGGTCTGCAACAGGCCTCCAGGATAAGATCCGTCAAGACAAAATTGCTGCAGAAGAGAGAGAAATACCAAGTGCAGGTTTGGCTCTACCAAACAGTAAGTTACTGCCAATGTAGTAACTTACAGCAACCCCTAAGACAGAGAAAGATCATTTCTGATGAAATAAAAGGAAACCTAGTTACTCCTCAGTGTGGGCAGAGTTCGTGTCTGGAGAAGTTAGAGGACGGGCTGGTAGGATAAGCATGGCCTCGAAGGGAAGGTTGGCACCAGCACCTGTCAGCTCCTCTGGTGTTTTTAGAAAATGAGTGATGAATGTGCCTGTCCATTTTAGGTTCCTGTGCTCAGTCTAGAGGGAAAGACTAACGTGCATTGCATAATACTGGAAGGAACTAGTATATAAAGTTTCAAAGTTGGCATCAAGAAATTTTATTGAGTCTGTCAGACTGGGGAAGGTAGAGCAGTGAGAACAACGTTACAGTAATGATATCTGAGAGAAGGAAAAATGTAATCTTGAAAACCAGAGATCTGCCAGTTTGACCTAAGTATAATGAAAAGCTATTGAACACATTTGGAAAAGAAGAATAATTAAGACATGGAGACAAATAGAAAATGTGATTAAATGCAATATTTTTTTATAAAATCAGATCAGTCCAAAATAATTTGCCATATTCACCTAAGAGGTTCCTAATTTTCTAGAAAGAGAAAATATAGCAAATGTCATCTACAGTAATCTCAGTAGAATGATTGAAATTTCTAGGCCAGCTAAGAAGCATATTACATATCCACCCTCCTATTTAAATATGTATTTCTGAGTAGAATGGAACACCGATCAGAATTCTTTAAGACTGTGCATAATTTTTTAAGAGCTGACCACAGGTAAAAGCCAATATGAAGTCAATTTTTAACCAATTATTCATTCAATTTGGAGTAATTACTTCTTATTCTTATTGCATTACATTAAGGAAAATCCTGCTAGATAATGTCAGAAACCTTGTTAAAATCAACCTATGTCACCTTTTTTTTTTTTTTTAAAATCTATTTCTTTTTCTTATCTAATAAGCTACTTACAGAAATTAAAGAAGTTTCATATTAATTTTCTTGACAAAAATCATGTTGGTTGTTGTTTATCATCTAATTAACTTTTGGACATTAACAAATTGAACCTTTAATAAGTTTTCTAGTATATTTCAAGATTGCAGACTAGGCTGATTAGACCTGTACTCTTTCTCCCTGTTAGTTTGGAGATAGGGAATTTGGTAGTACTTTTTCAGTCCTTAAGATGTTATCTGTCTGTCATGACTACATAAAGATAGTAATCAGAGCTTATTTTGTCTATTTCCTTAGCCATCCAAGGATGAATTACATCTAGCCATACCTACTTGAATAGAGTCTGATTTGTATTCTGATTTCCTTATTTTAGTTATATCTGTTAAAAATTAACTATTAACTTTTTTCTTTCTTTTTTTTTTTTTTTTTAATAAGGGCCAGAGGAGAATAAGCATGGAAATTTACTCTTTTTTGAATCATCTACATTATTCCAATTTAATGTGTAATTCCAAAGTAATGTGCAATTCCAACATAATGTGCAATTTTGTATATAATTTATCATATACATCCATTGGGATCTAGCTTTAAAAGCAACCACTCTGCTCTCCTGTGACTCTCAAAAAGTTTCAACAGTTACAAAAAATCACGTTTTCTGAAAATCTAACCCTTTATGTGACTATTGCTTTTTATATACTCAAATTAGTCAGTTTGTTCCACAGTTATGCTACCTGTCAAGTATTATGTGGGTATTTGCATTTGAATTTAAGAAGCATTTCAGAAGAAAAAATATTTTCTCTGTGACAAACATGAGCAGACAAGGGGTAATTATTTGGCTTGTGTTTGTTGCTTTGTCAGTGGCATATCTTTGGATTTGCCTGGCAGGTAGTGAAGTATTTTTGATTACTACATTAGTCTCCCTCACTCTAGCATCCTCTGATGCAGCATGAACTGGCTGCTTACTCCATACAAATTTTTATTTTACTATTGTAGCCAGCTGTGCAAGTAGTGATTACTGAGGCTAGGGTAAATTAGATGAAAAGTGGTTTTCTAAATACAATTATTTTAATAAATCAATGCCAACTCCATTTTTTCTGGGGCTTAAATTGTGAGCTTTCCTGCTTTAGTTTGTGATTTTTCAAGTGCACTATTTGTGTGCATAATGCCTTTTAGAAATTAACCTTGGCTTTCTCCCATGTGTTAATATTCAGCATCATAGTTCTTGATTTATCCTAGGTGGCAATCATGAAGACTTTGGAGGCACTGCACAATCACATAAAGTGTTAAGTTTCTGCAGCTGAGTGTTGTAGTTCAGTAGTTCATCATTCTCCACCATTTTACATGCTGTAGCTGTACTATGAAACTTCTATTTTCACATTATTTGCAAATCACACTGTCAAATATTCAAACATGCAGATGTACTCACTCCTGTGTGTCTCTCCTATCTAGATGCCTTAGCCACATCTGTGACAACTGTGGAAATGCTATTTGTACTCAGATTTCTTAGCAAAGAACTTTCAGCAGCAGATTAAGCAGGCAACGCTTGTAATTTATGTTAATTTAGAACAGACATCTCCAAAACATAGATGATAGAGTAATATCAGACTTGCAAATGTAAATCTTCAACAGCTAACAATGCAACAGGAGAAGATTTCAGCCTTTTCCAGATGAGATGTCATTTCCTGCATGTAAAACCAGAGTGTATATACAAATGATGCACCGAAACAGATTACTTTAATAGTAGTGATTTTATATATTATTCTAATCAACAACCATTAATTTAAAAAATGTTTGTGCTTTTTCATAAGATATTCTTCAAAAGAAAGTCTGTTCTAACTAGCTGATATAATTTGATAAATTTAATGAAGCTATTTGCTCAGTGAAAGATTCCTGTCTGCCACATATTTGTCTAAGCTGTTATAAAACTGCAAGCATTGATTTTGCTTCTTAATACTTACAGTTTTATTATACTAGAAATCAATGAATACTGAATTAATTATTTAGTGGGTAATTTATCTGCTTACTTATTATTTGAGTGAAGTTGTATTCAAATGGAAATTCAGTTTAATTGACACTCACTTAAAAATTAACCAAAACAGTATTTTGATATTTTTTATTGGGAAAATAAAACTACAGAAATTGCAGAAAACCCAGATTTCTCAAAACAAGCTTTAATGCAAAATTGTTTACTACATTATATGAAGAAAATATTAACTATCACTAGTCATTGTTTTTGCTTACCATATTCTTCAAGTTTTTAAAATGGGTAAGTCACATCATTTCAGACCTCACAATTATAAACTGAAAACCCTCGTTATATTATGTTGTATTGTATTATATTATATTATATTGATATTATCCTGATTTATTTTATTTCTTTACATAATTTTAATGTTATTATATTCTCTTTTAACATTACTTATAAACTGAAAAAATGAGCTTGGGTCTTTTTGCAACATCCTCTGGATTGCACATCTTTGCTTCAGCTCAACATTAAACTAAAGTAGTCAAATAAACTGACATAAAAAGTACTCTTATGCACCTTCATGAAACACAGCTGTTGTTGAAAATTAACTTAGCAACTGCAACAGGCTGTGGGTTTAGCATTTTAATCAATAAATCTTAAACACTGATTTTTTTTTTTTAAACTGTGATGGAAAACATGCACTGCTTAATCTAATGTATTAATCGTGGAGTCTCCTACCTTGGAGCCTTTTAAGACCCGTCTGGATGCGTTCCTGTGTGACCTGCCCTAGACCAGATGGTCCTGCTCTGGCAGGGGGGTTGGACTCGATGATCTCTGGAGGTCCTTCCAACCCCTGACATTCTGTGATTCTGTGATTCTGTAATGTAAATAATGTTAAGGGACCACTAGACAGTCAGAATGTAAATTGTATTTTATTTTAAAGGAAAAAAAATATTTCATTTAAATTTGAGAATATGTATTTTATAAAATGGCTTTTTATCTATAGTGATCTAGCATACAAACATGGGTACATACTGTGCATGTATGTACCTGTGTTAATAATCACTGGATATTTATGCTTTTATGGTACAATTTAAAAGTTATGCTATTCATTAGCTATTACATTACTTGAAAAGCAGCCTCTTCCCTGGATTTGCATAATCAGCTGACAATATTTCAGGAAATTTGCCAGAATGCCAGATGATCAAAGAAAACCTATCACGTTCATTTTATGTTATATAGCCTACCTCATTTCACAGAAACCATTGGAGAGGAAGTGAGGGACCTGCGTAAAGAAGATTTAAGGTGACTGATGGGACACAAAGGTACAGGAGTAGCACCTAATCTAAGCATGGAAGGCAAGGGAGGAGAGAATTTGTGGTGAACGGGAGTACAAAACAGATACTTATTTGTTGAAGAATGGACAGCCATAGGGGATAGAACAGTAGTCAGGAAAATAAATCGAAATGCACAACCAAAGGGACAGAAGGAACAGTTATGGGAAGGAGTAGAAAGGAAATATGTATGTTGGGGGCTAGAAGAATGAAGGGAGATCCCACAGGAGGCAGTGAGCTTCATCTGTGGAATCAGTTTAGTATGTGACTGCCTTGCAAAATTACAGGTATGTTCAGGTGACAAAAATAGTTTTCCTATTCAACACATGGGCATCTGCAGTAGGAGACATCTCATCTAAATTTTATATGACTACGGTGTAGCTTTCTGAATCTGAGATATTTATCTAGACTCTTTTTATGGTCACTGGAAGCAACCATGCATTTGGTTACAAGCCATCTTGTATGTGTCTAAAATGAAGATCTGTGTAGCATGTTGAAAATATTTTTCTATTGGCCGCAAAAGAAGTCCAGACAAGTTAAACAAAATAGATCTCATATACCACTGATAAGACTTCCAGATAGGCAGGGATTGATTCCAAAATCTATTTGGCCAAAGTGTCCAGCCCTTGTGTCATTGTTTGTATGTGAAGTACTATTGCACGGAAGGATATTTTCAATGTCTGCTGAATTTGGAGGTGCCTAATTTCAGATACACAAGTTTGAAAAAGTTCTCTCACTGGTTGCCTTTTTGCTATGACACAAGTGCAAGCGTGTTGCTTTTTGATTCTAGAACTCATTATATTCTTTGCACAGAATGATGTTATCTTTCCACATTTAGTTCTTTGTTTTAGTTGGCATAATAATTTGTTTGCTCACTGACAAATGAATCAACTTTGTCTCCAGACACTGCAGATAGCTGTGTGTAATATTTTGTAAACTCTATCAATATAGAAGCAGGTTTTTGCAGAACTGTGTACATTTCTTGTACAGCTTATGGGATAGTCTAGGTAAATACTTGCAATTGGACCAAACAGCTATGTTCTATCATGAATAGTGTTGGGACCTCATCGATGACAAAGTAGGCACTATCTTTTGCAAACCATAAACACCTAAGAACATAGGTCCTATAATTTCTGTCCTGTCAAATGGTCTTCTTAGACCATTGATTCTAAAAGTGGCCATAAACAAACCTCTAGGACTGAATTATTGTTGACCAGTCCATCCTTCCTCTTTGCCTTGTCCTGGAGGGGCTGTGGGTGATCCAGGTTTCTTATGACACCTACCACATTTGTGATGAGTAAAAAGGAAGTCATTGTATAACCATCTTCAAGGTAGCAAACACATCTAGCTTTTTTCCTGATGTTTACATCTTCTGCTCCTACCAACCATTCTTCTCATTACAGTTTGGCTTCCTGATTTCAGAGGACCATCCTTAGTGCTGGATCCTACATTGAATTATCTAATGGAGAAAACCTGTAATAGCATCTTTTTTTAACCTTTTCCAGCTTTTATTGTATTTCTGATCTTCTCCTTAATGAACAGCTCCACATCTCAGTTTGATTTTGAGGTAATGCTTATGCCTCTTTGACTATTGCATGGCTCCAATGTGTCCCTGAATGTAATTGTTGATTAATTTTCCTGTCTTTCTCTGTTCTTCTAATTCAACGTTCCAGGTCTCTCGGGCTTGAATGCTCTCTCTGAAGCTTTCATGTTGCTGATACTATTGCTTTGTGCCACTTTCCCACAGGGAAGATACTCATCATTTGTTATGTGACAGAGTAAATTGAGAAACTGTTTGCTTTTGGCTAAGCTTTCCCTTTACTTCTTCTCCACAAGAATGCAAAGGTGACTTCCAAAGCTGTCCATGTGATCTAATTAATCTCAGTTCCTATCATATTTCCTTAATACAAAAGCTACAAAGCATAATCAAGTATTGTAACAGCAACTGCTGTATTGTCCTGGTTTTAGTTAGAACAGAACTAATTCTGTTCAGTGATTTTACTTTTCAGCTAAGGGTCTTCTAGCTAACTGCACTTTCTGAAGCTAACGGCGTATTTTTGGAGACCGTGTCTATTCTAGCAGTGATAATGCTTGATGTTTAGTTACTGTGAAGGATTGGTGTTCAGACCTAGGCCACTGCTAAAACTTGTGTGCCACATTGGGAGTGCAGAAAGTAAAAAGCCCCATCTGTGGGGAGAATTGGACAGGACAGGTGACCCCAAGCTGACCAGCAAGGTATTCCATCCCACATATTCAACATAAAGCTGAGAGATCATGATGGCCAAGCTCTCTTCTTCAATGGCTGGCATCCAAGGAGTTGGATCCAAATCACTGGATCCCTGGATCCAGTTCCCATCTGCTGCCGAGTCCAGTCTGGGACTTGCCCCAGGACCTCTTCCACATTTTCATTGGTGACAGTGTTATAATTGCCATCTGAGGACAGGGAGCTGGGTTGGAGTTTGGTTCGATACTTTTTTTTTGTATATTTGAATTTTATTATTATTTTCCTTAAAGCTGTTTTACTTTTCTAACCCATAAGTCCCTCTCCTTATACTCCCCCCCCTTTCTCCTTCTGTTTGAGAGGAGAGAGGGGTCATCGAAGAGAATCTGTTATAGGTCTAGGGGCAGCCCTCACTCTAAACTGTGTCATTTAAGAAGTATATGAGGGCTATGTTTATAAAGTAACAACTGGGAAAACAATTTCTTTGGCCTTATATGCACTTCTTTAATGGTCAGAATGACATTTAAACCCTTTGGGGGATAGGAAAAAAAACATTACAGCCTTACATCATCTGAATTTTATCCTTAAACTCAATTTCTGGAAAACAAAAATATTTTAAAAGGACAACTTCTCATCTCATATAAATTCTTAAAACTCCAAGAAAATTTAGTGTCGCATGAGAGTTTGCCATATGTATTCCCTCAAAAAAAAAAAAAAAATAAAAAGATTCTAGGCAATCTGTATGTAGAAAATAGAATGAAGCTGCTCTGTATGTCATTCTTTAGGACTGACATTAAACACAAATTCCTTCAGTGTTTCTCTCAACTTGTACAACTAACAAAATACCAAATGAAGATAAGACTATCTTGAAAACTCTGCATCTGGATACTGTCCATCCTAAGAAAGTGCATGGTAATACTAAAAACATACTGTCAAAGGTACAAGACAGTGTTGTTCAATACTGAAACTACAGCATCTCTGGAAGGTACAAAATATAATCAATGTAAGGTGATATAAACAATCCAGATATGAGGTTCAAGAAGATTTGGGATGAGGGCTAAACCCCATAATGCCTATTTTCTTTTTGGAAGCTCATGGGAGCTGATGAATCATGAGTGAGCCTCAATGCTTTTATTTACAAAATAATTGAAATTTTAACAACATAATTGTTCATCAAGATGCCTTGCTTGGCATTCAGATCTTGGTTTTCATTTGCCAGAACTTGATTTTGAGGTCTAAGTCAATCTGAAATACAGTCAAATATCCAAAACATGATGGGGCATGTATTTTTTAAATGTTTCATGTGAAGAGAGTAAATTTAATTTACATGTATATTATTTGTGAAAAAGGAAAAAAAAGTTCCTCTGTTTTTTGTGTAATTTCAGCACCTTGGAAATACTGCCCTGCTTTTAGCAGCAGCAGCTGCGGTAGCCCTCCTCGTATTTCATGGGTATTTAAAGGTTGTTCCACCAGATGTTTTTCAGCCAGAGGTACAAATGCATCAACTACATATCCCGTTGACCAGCCTTCCTAACAGCTGGTTTGTGGGAATTTTGACAGAATCACAGAATGGCTGAGGATGGAAGTGACCTCTTGGAGTCATCTTGTCCAAACCCCTGCTCAAGCTGGGGCATTAAAGCCAGCTACTCAGGACCTTGTCCAGATAGCTTTTGAATATCTCCAAGCAGGGAGGCTCCACAACCTTTCTAGGTGACCTGTTCTACCTGGAGTTTCTACATGGAGTATTCTACCTCGAGTTGTTTCTTGATCATCTGTGAAATACACTTTTCTTTTTTTTTTTTTTTTGTAAGAAAAGCATATCCCTTGAGATGACAGCATATTATTGTTACAATGGGAATGAAATGAAAGAGAGAAGGAGCTCTAGCCTGTGCCCTTCATACTCCTACACTGATTAGATGGCTCGCAGACCAGAACTGCCTGTACTAGACTGGCTTGGAGCAGGTATGCAGCTCTGGGCATCTGCACTGCTGTGCCTTTGGCTCATCCTGTATAGTACCTGCAGTGGCAACTGGAAGAAAAGAGCACCACGTGAATGAGGACACCACTTAACTGCATGAGTATTAGGCAATCTGATGACAACACATCCCACAGAGCACATGGACTTTCTGGAATAACCTGACATCTGTAGCAAGCAGTGTCTGATTTCCAAATAATATCCATGACAACTATTTTACATTCCATCTCTTCCTTAAAATCCTTTACTAGGGGCCAGGCCACAGAGGACTAGTACACAGCAGGCAACTATACAATTTCAGACTGCTCTTTTGGTAAGTGGCAAAGTGCTTGTCTAAGTGTGAGACAGTCCAGCATGGTGGCATGAACTTCCCTGCATGTATGTTGGCAGGGAAGGTTTATACAGAAGGACCTATTTTCTAGAGTACATGTCAGTTGCCAGAAGCTCTGTTAAAAGAATGCTTCACCGAACTAATTGGGTTTAAAGTGTGTATGTGATTTGTCAAAATTATAAACTGCGGGGGTGATACTCAGCTGACTCTGGGTAGCTGTCTATTGTAGAAGGATATATTTGATCTAGTTGCTTCTGGCTCCCTTTGCAGCCAATAAAGATAAATAGGCACTTTTAGATCATGACTCATCTCCACTTAAGTAGATGCCATTTATGCCTTAATACAGAAATGCCTGTAATTGGCTACAAGAAGAGCTGAGTTTGACTACCTTAGATGTAAACATGCAAAGTGAGGCGAGATGAGTCCAAGCCTGAGGCACTGTTATTCCAGCATGACTGTTTCCACAATACAGTTGCAAATAAGAGATGTGTAATTCAACAAAGCAAATGTGTGATTGATACTTCTGCTATTAGTGCTGCAAAGTCATAGATGTGAGGAAGCATGTGTCATTTGTTAAAGGAGGTGAGTTACTGACTAACCAGCAAGAAACACATAAGCAAGGAGAGATCTATGCGTATAGTGATTATATCACTTGACAGAAACCCTACTGGGTCATGTACATTATTTTATGTGTAAAAATATGATAGTCCACAGCAACGCAGCAACACAAATACAGCTGGCTTTCCCTGACTCTGAGCTTTGTTCTGCTTATAGCCCTCTTACACACATGTAACTGCATGGTTTTCAATGAAATTACTCCTGGTTTAGGGACTGTGCATGACAGTGGCATCAGTCTTCTATTGCAATTTGCTTCTGTTCAATCCATTTCTTCTTAGTAAAAAAGATTTTCTGTCAGTTCCTGCAATGCAGTTTTGTGCTGTGTTTTGCAAAGTGATTTCTACATTGTTTCCAAAGAGATGTTCATTTTATTACTAAAAATTTACATTCCCATTTTGATCTCCTCAATATCTTCTAAAATTTTAAAATCCTACGCTTTTGCTCTTGAATCTTTATCTTCATGTACTTTCCTTCTCTGCCGCTCTCCAGGCTGTGCTCTGCAGATTGACGTGACTGACTCAGATGCTGTGATACTATGGAGACTCAGATATTATGGTAATGAGCATGATAGGTACATTAGACTCCAAGAAGACTTCAGGGTCATCACAGATAATTACCTTAACATGAGCTGTCTGTAGTGCTGTGACTAAAAGGGATAATGTGAACTTCAGAATTACATTAAGGGGAAGACACATCAAGCAGAGGTAGGCAAATAATCTGAGATTTGTGTGTGTGTGCATCTTTGCCTGAAGCCTTGCTTATGGGGCACAGCTGGAGGCAGATCAGCACAGCTCTGCCAGTGCTCCAGTGAGTTTGAGTTGCAGGGAATCCATATCCTTAGATGTGCTGTGAGTATAATCACACATTCATGATCAAGGTGGTTATAAGAGTTTGGAAGAACATTTTGCTTTGGAGAGATTACTTAGAGCTGTGGTTTGGATTTTTTCCTTTTTTTTTTTCCTAATTTGGGTTTTGCAGTGTGAGGTAAGGTATACTCAGTCATATTTCATCTGTTCAGTGTTCTGACTCTAAACACTCTCGACTCTGATGATATATTGCTCTTTTCCTCTCCACTTGTTCCCATTTGCAGGACTGAGGGTCTGGGATCTTACAATCCATATGATGTGTCTGGATAAGGCTGAGTTTCAAGTGATAATATGCAGTCAGCCTAGATGGCCTCATTGATTCTTCTTTTCCTCATGAATGTGTCCGTGCTAGAGGCAGGTGTATTCTGCATTGTGTCCCATAGCCTTGGTTCCCATGTGGCAGTTGCCAGCATACAAATTTTCCTCAGTTTTCTTTGGAAGCAAACCTATCGGGCAGGCAGAAATGCATCCTGTGCAGTTTGATACGTTGTCTATATAAGCAGCCTGGGAAAAAGGGCTGTGCAGCAGGGACTCAGGTTAGGTTTTTTGGAAGATTTATACTGAGCCTGCTCTCTGTAGCCTGTAAACTACTTGAGTAACTCCTAGGAGAGGATCTGTGAGAGCCTGACCTTCTGTTTGTGTAAGAGTGCGACAAGTAAAATGATGTTCCCAAGTAGCCTGATGGAAAATTCTTTACTACCACTGGTATGTCTACCCACCAAAAGGCATCATATCATGCCTGTGATTCTGAATACAGGCAGCACCAGGAGAAGCCTAGTAGTTCAGGAGACAGTGATTTTTGCTGCATTGTTGGATGATTCACATTTGCCCAACTATACCTAAACTCTCAGTGGGAGAACAGTTTTGCCCCTTTAGTACAGAAAGGATGAGTATGGTATTTGTTTTGCAGAACAGAGGACGCACTTAGCAAGACCCATGAAATCAGTCAAAAACTTTCCCAAGATTGCCAGCCAGGGACAGAGAGAAACAGAAGGAGCATTTCTAGCCCCTGGTGTAAAAGCTTTTGGAAATTGTATGATATTTCTTTGAACTTATGTCAGAACTTCCTTATAAGTAGTTTAATGACAGAGGAAAGCTTGCAAATATGGGCTAGAGAGAGAATGTGCCTAATCTGTGACCTCAAAGACTAGCACTACAGCATTATCATTAGATCACAGAGCAGGAAAAAATCCAGTAAGTGTTTTAAAAGGCAAGTCATGTCAGACTAACACCAAAGAATTTAACAAACGAAAGTTTCGTGTTAACAAACTGACATTATTGTATTTAAAGGTCAGCTGACAAAAGGGTATGACTCCCAGGCAATCTCTCACAGGCTGTGAGCAGCACCTCCCTGGGGAAACACTGACCTTTTCCAGGGGAGGAGCTATCAAAGCTGATAAAAGTCAGTCATTTCCAAAAGAAATGCAACAATAATTATGCACTGAACTAGGAGTGGACTTCTAATAGCTGCTTGTTTATTTGGGGCAGAAGAAACACTACAGAGTGCGCTGATTCCCTTCTGCATGTTTTCCATGGCAGCTTCATGCTGATGGGTTCACTGATGGTATGGAAGCAGCTTGCTGGAGCTCCCATGAGAAAGACTCTTGCCACAGAACCTGGGCAATAAGCCTTTTCCAGGAAGCATTTCCATTTCAGGAGTTTTTGAAGATTACTTTATCCCCATCTGGTTACTATGAATTTTCTTGCAGCTTCCTTGACTTCAGTAAATGAAACCAGTTCTATATCAGCTGAGAACTGAGACCCATTGCCTTAAAGTGACAAGAGGAAATTCTACTTCACAGCCTCCATTTGGGCAGATCTGTTAATACGAGCATTAGCTGAATGACTGCAAGCTCCTTGCACCAAACAAGCAGCTTCTTGAGTGCCACACTAGCCCTGCCACAGCTAAAAGCAGATATGGACACCCACAGAAAACTGCCTGAGATCCATCTCACATGTCCAAACACTCCAGTACCTAGATGCATAGTAACCACAAGTACAGAGTAGCTACATCTGACAACAGGGTAACACAGAGCAGGAGCCGAAGAAGGGATCAGGTCACGTTACACATTCACCCTCACTTCAGAAGTGCATTTGTGGAGTACCAGCTATGTGTTGGGTCTCCTGTTTGTCAGAGGTGATACTTGCATGAACTGTCAATATTTCACGGGGCAGAGCTCAGTGGATGCTGCATTAATGTCTTTGCTTTTGAAAGCCAAGTTCAGTCTAACTATATTCAAAATAAGGTAAGGAAGAATGCTGAAAAATGGTATAAACCAAAGTTTTCTAAAGTGTGAGGTCATTTGTATTTTCTCAATAATTTTCTAGCAAGGGAGCTGCTGGATAGCATTTCAGAATACACTAGGTTGCACTGCGTCATCATTATGGAAAAGGTCCCATCATTCTCAGGGTACATACTCTAGCTGAGCTGTAAATTATGGGATTTGACACTGGAATCACTTGTGGGAAATTCTGTAACCTGCACTATGCAGAAAGGCATAAATGACTATAATAATGATCTTTTTTTGGCCTTCAAATTTATGAATCTACATTCATTGCAGACTGCTTTTTCCCTGCCAGGGATACATCTTTTACTCTGTAATTCTGCAGGGGAAAGCAAAACTGCAGTGAGATTTTATTCTGCTTTCTACATACTAAAGCCCAGTTCTTTCTGCAGTTAAATGAAAACAGAGTTAAAATCCACCGAGCTGCCTATAAAACAAAATAATCCCAGTGGTAATAAAATTAGGTCCTCTGTGTTTACAAGAGCCTGTAATTTGACCACTGAAATTATCAAATTAGGATGCACGCTGAGACACAAAAGCTCGAGAGGTGTTCTCCATGTACAGCTACCAGAAACTCATCACCTGAATTTGTTATGCTGCAGACGCTAAAGGGAGATCCTCAATTTCCTGCATGAGCAACTGGTGAGGTTCTATTCTGTCTGATAAATGATATCGCCAGTGTTTAGGGACTCTGATTGAGACTGCTTCGGTATTTAGACTTGTTGAACAACCTTGGTAACAAATGTGTGGCTGGAGGCCTTTGTATTAGTTTGGAGTCACTGAGCAACTGAGCAGCATTAACATTCACTGAGAAAGCAGTTGCACTCTGATGTGCTTACCTGAGCCAGATGCATCTCTGTGATGGGGGAGAATTTCTGGAAATTTTATTCTAGTGTTGTCAGCTATAAATTGAAGCCTGTTGCCTCCCTGGGTCTGCTGATAATCCCACTACAAACACCATGGCATTATCCATGAGCTGTGTTTCCTGATACCTTCTCTGCTGAAACCTGTGTCTCAGCTCATCCCTCACAGCACTCATCTAGTCAAGATTCACCCTGCTGACCCAAGCATATTTAAAGCACTTTTTGCTGCCTTCATGCTATACTAGGAACAGAGCCTATATCATCCACCTCATTAGTCACTGCCAGTGACTTCACACACAGTTCAGGAATCCAGTGCAAATTACTCAAAGATCTTCTAAGCTATCAGTAAAGAAAACCATCTGAAACTCTTTACAAATTCAAAGGGACTGAAAGTGTCCAGTAGATACTAAAAACTACAGGTTTTAATTTTAACGGCATACCTACTCCCTAGTTGTATTTCTCCACTGTCTTCACCATTTTCTTCTCATTAGATATCTTTTCTGGCCAACCCCATTTCCCTAATTTCTGAGCAGGACCCTTCCTGTGTGGCATGCCTACCACACAAGCGATATCTTGTTCTTTAATGTCATGGTTTTGTTGCAAATTTTCTACTACAGCATGACTTTTCTATTTACTTCTGTAACTTCATTGTGCACACGCTAGGACATTTTGGGGATCCTGTCTGTGTCAATGACAATATTACTCTGAAAAATTTATTAAATGTGTAAAATTATGTTAAAATTTGTACGCACACAACAAGACATTTGGATGTTGTATAGGCTACAGGCATACACTGGTGCACTTGCACAGCTCATTCCTGTGCTATGCCATGTTAGGTGGTCTGTCATCCGCTCTGTCGTTGAAAAATAGAGTGCTGGCTATAAGTGAGGCTGCTTTTATTCTCACCATTTTTAAACACAGAAGGGTTTATATAGAGGTATCTGCAACAACATTATTCAGTGTTGCTTGCTACCTAACATGATTGCGTGACTTTTCTCGATATCTGACAGGAGTTCTCACCTTCCCAAGAATTCCCTCCTTTTGCATGAGCGGTGGGAGATCAGTTTACTGTCATTCCTCTTCCACTTGTACTCGCCTACTTAGAAACAAATCCACCTAGAGGCATGACTGCAGAAGGTGTAACACTTCTTTCTTTATGCAGAATATCAGTGAATCACAATTCTCTTCCAAACCTACGTCTTCAGGTGAGGCAGATTGAGGAGAGAACTTCAGGCAAAAATAAGTGCATAGGCCTGTGCCACTGCAGTGAATACAAGTTTTACAACTGATTTCAGGAGACAGAGAAAATCTCTCCTAGATTCTTTTTGCATCTTTTGACAGAAATGACTCATCACGCTCCTTTTATACACGGCAGCTGTATCAGTGGTGCTTCAAATGTCACAACTGGTTTTAAACAAATAGTATTTAAATGTTCATCCCAAAATCTTTATGCTTCATATAAGGTGACGGGGTGTTACAACTAATGTTGAAGCCTTCACAACCCATGACAAACACCTAATGTGTCTGTATCTACTTTCAGTTATAGAAGGACAAAATAAGTCCATCGTCTATATGTTCTTTTCAGCAATTTAGGAAGCCTGTATGAAATTGCACGTTTAAAAATTCATAACTTTTCAAGTTGTTGCTATCCTTTTTTTCATGTATCTCAATAAAAGCTACAGAAAAGCTAAGACCTAACTTTATGTTTAAAGGGTTTCTTTTTTTGGTTGTGGAGACCATTCTACTAAATGACATCAGCAAGCTGTGCCTACATATTGAAAATGTTTATAGTAAGCTCAGCCAATTTTGCTTAAGGGTCTAAAAACACTTCTCTTTGGGTTGAGAGCAAATTAGGGTGCAATTTTGGAAAATGGCATTTTTCAACGTATAATTGTGAGCACTTAAAAATGTGGGTGATTCACAAAACAAGAGACCTTTCATACTTAGCTACAGTCATTGCTATTACATTCCTTAGAAAGATATATCCATTTTCTCTAGTTGTTGAGAGCATAAAGTTATATGTGTAGAAAGAATTCCCGCTGCCTGGGAAAGGAGATCTTTTGAGTTCCTAACTGGCTTCATTTGTGCAACCTGAATATTTGGACAGGGGCATGTGTTCTTTCTGTTCTATTCTACCCTATTTTATTCTATTCTACTCTGCCCTACTCTACTATGCTCTGTCCCCACCATCATCATTCATGAATGCCTTAATCTGCTAATGATTAAAAGAAGAAATAAAATAATATTCCCCCTCCCCTGTTTCCTCTGTTAGACTGTTGAGCTTGATTTTGTCTTGAACAGGTGGTCCAGAATAAATGGAAATTGTTCAGTGGCCATAATTTAGGTGTTGAAAAAATAAATTTTATTTATTTAAGTGTCATTGGGGAATTTTGGGTTCTTCTATGCTGGAAAACATGCATTAATCCATTTTACTGATATAAGGATGTCAGAACTTAGTTTAACTTCTTACTTTAGAGTTCATTTGGACTGTTAGAGTTGAGTGAATCGGTTTGGTGAGTAATGGATCCATTTGGATTAGGAACCTGCCCTGATATGCCTTCTCTCTTTATCAGGTTCTTTGAAAGAGCAAGGAGCTGTATCAGTAACATTTTTTCCTCTTCCTGATTAGCCACTGTAAACCACCACTATTGCAGAGAGAGATAGCTCTTGTCAAGCTCAGCAAAAATATATTAACTGTCCCTGAGTCTGAGAGAAAAGTTGTCTATAATTAGTGTAAAGGTGAAGCTCATCCAGATAATACTTTTCTCCCAAATTTGATTAAGTTGACACACAGCTCTTTTTTGAATACTTAAGTCTTTAATTACTCCAGTTACTGCGGTAACAGAACTTGGATAATCTTGCTTATTACAGCAGGCAGTGATTTCTTGTGAGGTTGCATTGGTTTTACAATTTAAGCAAGGGCAGGTGCAGGATTGTTTTAGATTACTTGAGTTTAGGATGACACTGATTTGCATAACTTCAGGGCTGTTGGAATCCTCTGGGAAGTGAAAGCAATTTTCTTTTATTTATTCTTAGTTCTACAGTTCCTTCTGCCACTGATTCTCACTGGGCTGGCATTTCGTTTTTCTAATATTTATGTCAGGATGTTGCACCAGAGCTATACAAGTAGATTTCACCTGAGCTCTTGAAAGGATAGCAACAAAGTTCTCCAAAATCAAAATTTTGCCTCTTCTTGTGTCAGAAAGCAGTTGACAATTCTTCTGTATTTTTTTTTTATTTTCTGACAGTATTTTCTATCTATTCTTGTCCCTTTTTTGCCTCACTGTTCTCCCCATTTACCATCTTTACCCTATACACATAAACAACCTGCCTCTAGCCACTTTTCCCCCATTGCTCTCACTCTTGCTGCATTTGTACCCATAATTCCTATTTCTGATACTTGCTCAGTAACAAGGTTGCCAAGTTACATACTATTACTATGATTCCTGGGAACCAGTGGTCTTGTGAATCTCTGCTTCCTAAAGGTTGCCCTTATTCCCTTACCAATTATCTGTGGTCGGCCTGTTTCTCATGTACCTCCTCCTTATCCCTTTTTAAAATCTAGCTATTCCTCACAGTGCTGTTACTTTTGCCAGCTTCTCACATTTTTTTTTTTTTAAAACTCAGTATTTTTTTCATGCCTTCTCCAGCACTTTCTTCTGTCTTGTTCAGTTAGCGAACCTTAGACCAGCACCTAGTCAGCATCCCAATCACCTGCCTGTGACCCTAATACTATCCTGCCCACAGGTCATGCCCCAAGGGGATGTCTGCCCTCTATCTCCATGCCACTGAGCCCAAGCAGGCCTCCCACGGCACTCCAAACATGAGCTGCACACACTGGGGCAGGTGCTTAACTCCAAGGGCTTGACCCGTGCAGGGCTGGAGTGCCTCTTCTCACTGCTGCCAGCACCAGCACCACCCTTCAGGGGCAATGCAGCATCTACATGGCAAGTCACTTTCTGTTAACAGGAACACTCAAATTCCCCTGTTAGCATAACAGTGCATGCTAGACATGTCTGGTCTTCTGGCTTCACTTCACATAACCTCCCCCCCGGTCCCATGGACTGAACACCTACTAGTTGGGTATTGCCCACTTCTGTTTGAAAATACTTTTGTTTGTGTGCTGTGAGAGCCGCTGGGAAGAGAACAGTAAATGAGGGTGATGAGATCAGCTACAGAAACGTACTCCTGACCCAAACTAAATGCTAATGCAGCCACACTAGCATCATAACAACAAATAAGCTTAATACCCTATCCCTGGTCTTCCTTGAATGTTGGCAATGAGAACTACACACAGAATTTCACTTGATATCTTACTTGCCTTATAATGGCACCAATTTTTTATTAATTTTTCCCCAAAAGACAGGATGTATGTCCCAGGACTGGGACCACTCTTGTGGTCACAAAACACAGAATTCCCAAGGTCAGTTGGACTGGCCAGATCCTTCTCTTCACTGTAGAGATGGGCCTAATTAAACACAACTGAGTACCCACATCAAATGTTGAGGCTTAAAGATGGAGAGGTGAGGCAGTGCAGACAGATGATTATACATAAGGAAGCTGTACACACAGTGATAAAATTAACAGACCTGAGGAAGTGCTGAGAGGAATTAGGAGCACTAGGTTGCCAGTAATTAAACTGGGGTGCTTGGGCTTGTGCTTTTGTAAACTATGTGTGTAGTGATCAGCACAGATATATGTCAGAAACCTTAAGGCATAGCAAGGACATGGGAGAGCAAGACAGCCAAGTTGCGAGCCTGTAATACCGTGCCATATCAGGTATCTTGTGTTCAACAGGAGCCAGTACTCTGTGTCCTAGGGTTTTCTCCAGCCTCTGAGTTGAGTTCCTCTAGCTGCTTGTCCAGAAATATGCTAGTGTGAGACATTTTGCCAGGCTCCCTAAAAAAATGAAAAGCCATTTATAGTTCTGAGCATAACTCATAAACTAAGAGGACAGAGTCCTTGTCTGATGGAAAAAAAAAAAAAAAAAGAGGAAACAGGGGTGGAGAACCCATTTTTATCATCCACAATAATGATGTTCTTTGCCTCATTCTCTACTAATTTACATTGCAAATTTATGTTTATTGTCCCTTAATGCATTGTGCTGTATGTTGTACTTTTGAATTTCATCCTGTTTCTACTGTTCATGAGGGATGGCTGTCTTGCTCTTTCTCTGTGACATCCCAGTCCTTCTCTGTGCTAACCATGTCCCATTTCAGCAGCATGCCACAATCCTTAGTGCTTTGGTTGTTAAAAACCTTTTTAAAAGATCGGTGGTAGAGAATGGCAATCTCTGTCCAGATTGGTGTTTCTCCCTCAAGCATGACCGGGTGTCATTTTCCATAAGTTGTTTCCTTTTCCTATCAGAATTCAGTTACTAATTCCCATGCAGTTAGGCTTTACCAGCTGTTTTCCATAAAGCACCTTATTTGAAGAACAGATAGAAAAAAACCCAAACCCTACTATCTTTAAATTTTCCTATAAAAATAGTTTCTTACTGAGATATCAGGGAAGACTCGGAAAATCTGTTGTTTGGTTAACAGATTATGTTTTATCTCATTTTTTATTTATCTGCATGTATTCAATTATTTTTTCTTCCAAAAATTTATTCAAAAATCTTGCATAATATTAAGGTCAGAAAAAATGATTTTTTAGATATTGGTATAGTTTTTTTTCCTGTGGCATATGATTTCTGTTTTCATTATTTATAAAGATGCACTTGTTGCATTTACCTTTTCTCAAAAAATATTTTATACTTTACCACAAATTTTGCCCAGACTTTTTTTTTTATTTATTGTGGTGTAAATATTGCCCAGTCCTCCTACAATGCTAAACCTTTTTACTTCTGCCTCAGATGAAAAAAATCACCATCCTGCTTTTACTTAGGTTTTCAATGACTTTTTTTTGGCATTTATTTGTCATATCTATTTTAATTCAATATCACTTTAAAAATCTTTTTCTTATATTACACCCTTTCTCCCCTCTTTGTGTCTTTATATTTGTATGGATAAAAGACATTACATTTTTTTACTAGTTCTTTTTTCCCCACAATCTTTTTTGAGATTTCCCTGAGCTTTGCTTAGGCAAGTCTCACTTCATCACAGTATCACTTTATAACACCTTAAATATAGAATCACAGTGCTGAAGGGGGCCTTGAGAGTTCGTTTAATTCATCTTCCTGTTCCAAACCAAGACCACTGTGATGTGGTTGTTTAAACTGTTCTTAAAGATCTCCAGTTACAGAGGTTATCCTTCTTCCCTAAGTCAAATATTTTACTATAATTTCTATCAAAATACTTTCTGCTGAATAATTTTGATGTTTCTTGTTTGAATTTAACCTATTACTGCTTGCATTTTTCAAATGAATAATAGATTGTTTCCTTCCTTTTTGCAGCAACCTTTTGCAATTTTGAGTAATTATTAAGATGCCCCTCAGCCATCACCTCCTCTGATCAGCCAGTCTGATCTTTTTCCCAGGGTATGCCTGTGTGCAGAACTACAGCTTCATCTCATTACTCTTCTCCAGATTCAGTCCAACCAATTCTTACCATGCTTGAGCCCAAGAGTATTTGTCAGCTGAAGTTATATTCTTCAGATAATCTCCTGAATTATTTGGATTGAATTCTAGGTGACTGTATATGCAGCTACATCCAGAATGGTGGTGTTAGCAAAGGTAAGGAATATGCTTAATTCCACCATTCAAGACGTTATTGAAAATATTAATTCATTCCAATTCAAAATAGACTTTTTCAGAACCCCGTGCAACAAACCCTTTCATTTTCACAAGGGACATTTGACAACTACCCTGTCAATCATTTGTTTCAAGAAATAATTTTTCTATTTTTGTAGACTGTTAGATAGAGAAACCTTTCCTACAGAATTATTCTTGGATAGTCCTAGCACTTTTGTCTTCAAGCAGTTCCAAGCTGAATGACATAAATTACTTCTTTCTAACAATTTTTTTTTTTAAAAAAAATATTTGTTTATGTTTGGCATAATTTTTTTTTTTTTTTTTTAAATGGAGCTACAATTGCTTAGGCTTGTACTCTGTGGTCTACAAAATTAACAGTCTTTTTTCTTTTTTTCCACAGAATCACAGGATCCTTTAGTTCAAATAAAACAAAGAGAAGTCATACCTGAGAGAACACCAGAAAAAGGGTAAACACCAGCTAAAAGATGAGAGCACACAGCAGTAGAAGCAAAACATATAGGCTATTCATTCCCTTACACACTTTTGAAAGTAAGTTAATTATTCTTATGTGTGCAAATCTATATTGGCAAAAATTACTCACTGTCACCTGCATCCTGTGAAGATTATTTCTTGGTTTTTTTTATGTGATGTTAACACATATAATTGATGATTTCTGGAAAATACAGTGATGAATGGATAATGTAATTTATTTTGCTATCTTTTTTTTTTGAGACCTTGGTTGACTGTGCTTTATTTCTTGTCTCCTTCCTTTTGCTTTGCTTGATGTTTTTGAAGTGATTGCCTCTCAGCTATAGACTCATTTGTGTAGCAATTTTCTCATAAGGAAATTTAGGGTTGCTTTAAAGCACAACATGGTATCAGAATTATCAAGGTCTCAAGTGACGTGTTCATGCTGAAGCCTCAATATTTAAGCATATTTCTGTGCTTGGTCCTTTGCACCCCTTTTGAAGGTCTGTATTCTGGGCTTTATTCAGCCTTTTTAGGACCATTTGTTTCTAAAGCACCATTTTAAATCAAGTCCTTTCATACATTACAGGAAATTTCTGTTTTCAGCCATCCAACTGAATGCAATAATCTTTATAGCTATGCTTCAGTGAAAAATTATACTCCATAGAGGATTATTTTGATTCTCAAGTCCAATGCACTTTTTTTTTTTTTTACGATTTGTCCCTTTATTTTTACAGTGCAACATATTTTCAGTTAATTCAGATGATATAAAGATTTGCTATTGACTGGCTCTTCTGCATCACTCCAGCTGGGTTTGCACACTTTAGTCAAGGTTGGCCATATGGCCAGCTCTGAATTAATTAGTAATAACTCTGTATTGTATTATCACATGTTACCTACTGGAAATATTTTTGCACTTAAATTTAGAATAGATTCTATGATTTCACTCTTATGATCCAAAATTATGACCTTTACATTTAATGTTTCCTCTCTGCTCCATCACTAATGCAGTCATTTCAAGCTCAGATGTGTTCACAGACTCATACTTGAAAACTTCATGGTTTCAAACTTACCAGATTTGTGCACTAAATTCTACTATTTAATACATTTCCAGATTATTTTGTTCAAATTTATATCAAGTAAAAGTTTGAACAATTTTGTATTTAATTTTTAGGATAAAGTAAAAATACACATCAGTGCCTCTTGTCCCACTTATTTTTTGTGACTTTTTAACAATTTTTAAAATTTTTGACAGTCATCACACTGCCAGTTAATTAAAAAAGACCTTTTAACTTCTGCTCCACCATATATATTTTCAGTTTTTCTAATTTCTTTCCAGCAAATGCTGAAAATCCTGATGTTTAACCAACAAAGGATGGGAAGCCTTTTTAAGTGAACCTCAAATAATAGTTTCCAGAGAAAGAAGGAAATTGTATGTTTCAGAAAAATAACAAACCTAAACCATGCTCACTTTATTAAATTTTGCCTCACTTTAGTCCAGATGTTTATTTTAATTTCTCTGAAACATATTTTTGAAGTATACTTGTAGACTCATAAATTTTATACACATATTACACTATAGTGATCATGTAGTCTGATTTCTTCCATAACACACGAGGCATAACATTTATCCTAGGAATTCTTGCCAGAAGCCCAATACTTGTTCTTGAAAGTCACTATACATATATCTGTCAACCAATTGATTTGATCAGTACAATAGATTTTCTTCAGGACTCTGAATAACGTGTTTAAAGGCAATTTGACCCTTAATACACACCTAAACCTTTGAAAACATCATCCTTCCACTTTCTCAGTGTAAGAGATGACAGACAAAATTTCTTCAGGCTAAGTCAGTCAAAAAGCTGGCATATAAAAGCATATATTAAAGGCATATAAAGGAAACATATTTTCCTTTGAGGTTGTGTATTGTTTTGTCCTTAAAGCTGATTTGGATTTTGAATGCGATTATATAGATTAAGAAGACTGAATTACATTGTCTGATTAAAGTGATAGAAAATGTTCGCTCAAAATAATGCATATGCAGCAAATGGTGGTATCAACTCTGAAGCAAAAAGTCCTTATTTTTTTTATACTATAATGAAAGCCAATTCTATGAATCTATTAAATACAAAAATCCATCAGATCCTCACAAATCTAATTTAAAATGGAAACATTTGTAAACATCTTCTCCACATTATCATAAGATTTCTTCTACTGTTGTCTGATGTAGAATTAATATAGAACACATTTTTTCCTCCCATTTTAAATTTAGAGGGTCAAATAAACCCCTAAAATTATTAAATAGAACCCTATTATTTTTCATGCATATGCAATTTTATTACTATCTTTTCTGTATTGGCAGTATGAAGCTAACTTTTCTTTGGGACATGACATTGACTTTATTTGCCTGGGATAGGTGGACTGGTAGATTTCAGCATTTACATACTTGAACAGAAGTCCCATCGCTACTTAGCCAGAGTATCTTTTCTCTTCCTCTAACTCTGGCAGCCTTGTTGTTTTTGTGGAAGAAAATGTCTCGGACCAGAGAGTGCTTTCTGTTCAATTTAAGGCCACCTCTGAGAATCTCTTAAATGCTGAACTGACTATAACAACTTAATCCATTGGTGACATGATGGTGTTTCTGCTTCACTTTGAACTTGGACATTTTTTTAAGAAGATGAGAATCCCATGAATAATAGCAGTAAATAATTACACATGATCTTTCTCTGGGCCTCTCTAGCCACTGGAAAGTGAGGGAAAACCTTTGGCACAAGGGATTACAGCAAGACTGAATAAATAAGCTGTCCCTTATCAGGGGATCTTTGCTTACTGAGGTTATTCTGGACAGAAGTAATTCAGTGTACATATGCAAATGTTCTCATCTTCTTAAACTTAATTTTCCAGTTAGTAAATCATATTCCTTTTAGGATCAGCACTTTATGTTCAAACCCAAAAAGCCACTAACCTCAGAATGATCTGAGAACTATTGATTCCCTGTGAAAAACCCAAGAGAACAGTGATCTACAAATCAACTTCCCTCAAAACTCTCAACTAATATTGTCCACAGAAACTTTGTGACTTGATCTCCTGCTTTCCTCCATCAAGTTTCTGTCTTTAAGGCTCAGTAGACATGAAGAACTTAAAATAGTGATAGGCAGGTAGGTTTTTCTAACCCACTCCAAATAGAAATCCCTCATGTTGCTTTTTAAGACATTAAGGAGACCAGAAGCAATAGCAATAGACAATTGTGCAATAGACAAGTTCAGGCTGGCAAGAGGTAGGGTGCGGTACTTGTAAGCAACTGGTAACAAAGTGATCTGGTCCTCTATGGTTAAGTTTGGTCCCCACTGTAGAGGGTATGTTGACCTAATTGTTAAAACAAAATAAGCAGTTATAATCAGGTTTTTGCTTGTTCAGTTGGTTTAGGTTGTTTGGTGTTTTTTTTTTTTTTTAATTATTATTGCCATGCAGGATGTAGTGTGCAAGGGGCTTTTGCAGGGTTTTTTTTGAGCAATGCCATACGTTAATGAAGGGTGAGGTACTTCAATCTGTGTATCTTCTGGAAGGGCTTGACCTTGGCACTAGAATAGACAATTTCTTGATGATGGATATGTCTTAATTTTAAGGACTTTTATTAAATATTTAGTTTGCATCAAAGTTACAAAAGTGCTGTGAAATTAACATTATTCGTGAGAAGGATACTGATAGACAGATGCTAAAAAAAAAAAAATAATCTTTTCCTAAGCATGGTGCTCCAGTATGTCACCTGTGCTGCAGGCCATCTGTAAACCAAAACATTTTCAGATAGTAAAACAAGAGATGGAGATGTCAAGAGAATTCTTACACATCCATTATGGCAACCAGCAATTCTAGCAAAATTTTACTAGAAAGTCTTTCTGGTAGTTGAACAGTTATATTCTGTCCATCTGGAAACACTCTACTTCTTTGAATATTTAGACACCAAGTAAGCTTTTATCTTCCAAGCATTATTAAAGGGAATGTAAGTGAGGCAAAAATAATAGTCTCACCATTACTAGTGATAGCATTTGAGAAGGAGACTCATTATTATCCAGAGCAGTAATTAAAGTAATATCAGAACTATCAAAACCGAACTCATAAGGGGATTAGTTTTGTTTGGTCTGAGAAAGAGAGATTTAAAGGCAAAATCATAATAATGGTATTTTTGTTTGTCAAAGGTTATAACAGAAGAGAACAAGCTATTATTTTTCTACATGTCTAAAGTAAGTAGGGAAGTGAATTAACTTTTGGCACAGAATAATTTAAATTAAATATTAGGAAACAATTTCTAATCATTGTGAAAGTGATCTATTTAAGGTCATAGAAGAAGGCTGCAAAACACTTTTACAGGCTTTTAGAAACATATCAAACAAGGACTCATTCATGAGCACCACACGGTACTGGATTAGATCATCTCTAGTGGCTCCTTTATATTTTCTGTCTAAACATTCATTTCAAGACTATTCCTCAGAAGAGTCTTTCCTTCATCGTGAATGTAGCAGTTGAGATGAGTGAATGCACTGTACACAAGTGAAGTCTTTAAGAAATTTTCTACTTTTCTGTGTTAGTTGTTAAAAGTTGTATGCATCCAGTAGACTCCAAGCTGTCAAACAAGAGGGGGCTGGCTATAGTATGTCTGATGTACTTTCCGTTTCAACAACTTGAAGGGCAAAAGCCTTCAGGCTGTTGCTGACGGCAGATTTCTAATGAGGACTTGAATATTACTGTCTTGAAAAGAACAATATTTAAAGGTATAGAGAGGAATGAGCTCCCTGTTCACAAGTGATCAGTAAAATCTACTTCCCACTCCTCCTTTCACCTTGCTTTTTTTGAATGACTGACAGTATTTACGTACATAAATGATTTTTTTTGCCATCCTTTACTCTTCCACATCTGCTTTTAAAATTTTAATTCCACACCTTCATTTTTTTTCTGAAGTTTTGAACCCAAAAACCCAGGAGGATTTTTATTTTTCTCTTCTTGAAAATACACATATGTACTTTGAAGTTTGTGAGTAAGATTCCTAGCAAAAGGCAAAATAAAACTCTTTTGTCTCAGTCATTCTAATGTAGCCAGGAGTGATTAATATTGACAGAAAAAAATGTCAAAAATAGATGTATTTTTGAATTATTCTATGTTAATAAACCATGATGAGATCATGAAAATCTCAAGTGTTCTTCAAAAATCATTAGGAGAGGAAGCATTTGCCAGGAGAGGTTTCACAAAAGGATCCAAATGATGTGTAGTGTAACCTCATAAAAGTGGTTCATATTTAATGTAGCAATGTACTGCAACAATACTCCCAGAAAATTTCCCCTTCTAAAAACCAACACATTAGACCATTGAATCAAGGACTATTTTTTCACTTGTATACAATATACTGCATATGCAAATTACAATGAGATTAGTAAAAGGGTTTTTTTACAGTTTATTTTTTAAGGAATTCATTGATACAGAACTACATTACATGGAAAAGAGCAACACACAGGTTTATTATTTCTTTTGGCTGTAGTCTACATTGTCCTTTTAAGATCTTACATCCAATTCTGAAATGTGTGCAGTACAAGTATAGGTAATCCCAATCTATTAGAGAAATATATGCCTGCATATTACCCTCAAATAAATTTTGTTTCTTATGCTATATTAATTTATTATTATTTTGTGATTGCAGCAGCTAGCATCTCAGTTCTCTTGAGACATCCATATTATTTTGCCCAAAAGCATCAAAAATATCTCTTGCTTTGTGAAGCTTTTCTATTTGCAAAGTTGGAGACACAGAAGAGTTTTCACATTGTTGAAATGAAGAAAGCCATCTAAACAAATACACAAACCTATTAGATAATAAGACCTTGGGGCTACTACACAATGAATACGGAGTCCCTGAACAGTAAGTGTCAGACCAGGTGTACATTGTGACTTGTACAAAGGATTATTTACGCAGGTGTTTTTTAAAAAAAAACAACATTTTGCTACTAACACTAGACATGAGCCCTTGGACTTGTGTGGATTTTCAGGTGCGTGGTAGCTCTTGGTGAAATGCCTGGCCCATGAGCATACCAGTCCCTGGTGACATTTCTTCAGTCATGTTAGGCTGCTTACCAAGAACAAGAGAGGGCTGTGATTGGAAACATGAGATTCTCTAAATCCCCTCCGACCTGGGGAAAGCCTGCTAGGTAACTATACCAGTTCTTTAATTTCTGTTATCCCATGGGTCTGTACTAATTGCTCTGCTACAGACTTAAATGTTCCCTGTACGTACACTATAGCTAATTGTTTTTAATTATTTGCTGAACAGCATCACCTGGAAGAGTGGGGAACACTCCCACCCCTGACTGCAGACTCTGTTGTCCCTTTCCAAAACAGGGCTGTAGAGGCAAAAAGCCTTCTCTGGGCATGTTTGAAAGGGAAGCAGCTGGAGCTACAATTTTAAAGGAAAAAAAAAGTCTTTGCAGAGTCCTTTGAGGAACTTGGGTAACGCTCCATTGAGCCTCCAGTCCAGCTCCTAGCTGGATGGAAGGTTGGCACCAAGATTCTACACTAATGTGACCTCGGGCGTGCCTAAAACCATCAGTTCATGTGCCTGGGAGCCTTCAAAGATGGACATGTACAAGTTGATTTAAGTGTGCCTAAAACATAAAAGATTTCCTTCAGTGAGAGTTCTGGATTTTAGAATTTTCTATCCTGACCAGCTTTGAGAAATTTGTCCAGTCCAGGAGCTCAAGACCTTGTATGGCTTTTACACACACAGTTGGCTCTGAGTGAAAATGAGTATACCATATTTTCAGGGTGGCATGCATGAGCAGATAATATAATCTCCTTCGCTGGTTCTGTGATAGAAGTGTCCCTCGCCAAGGAAGTGATGCTTTTTACTGCTCATTTTATCAGTTTAGTAACTACTGAATACCAGGACAACCTGATGTCAGAAAGTCCAGGATTATGTAAAATAATACTGTATAGTAGATACAAAAAAAATTTCTTACATTCACCTCAGTAAAAGGTTCCTATAATCTCTCCCATTTAACTTTATGTGCTCTCTTAGCTTTTCACTCATCTCATGTTTTGAATGATACTGTCCTTGTCTTCTCTTCCTCTGTTTTCATTTCTCTGATAAGAATTGTCAGTTGTTGTTTATTCAGGTTATTTGAAATGTCTTGTTAGAGATGCAAAATTATCAGCTGCCAGATCAATAGTTGTGCTGTGTGCTATGATACCAGTTATTTTTCATTCTTCAGTTAACTTGCCTTCTCATAAGCTGGTCTGTGCATCTTCTTTCTATGTCAATGGGAGAAGAGTGTCTGAAAGCTGAGATGCTGAATACTGAGCTAATCAGCAGAAGTTATAATTAGGTATTAGCCAAGCTGGTTTGCAAATGTGTTCAGTAAGTTTCAGCTGAACACAGAGCTCTAGTACTTAGCTTTAGTAGCTTAGATTTATATATATATATATATATATATATTCTCAGATGTTTATCTCTTTTCTTGGTGCCATATACATCAAGGTCATCTAAACCCACTTTTTCAGTTACTCCAGACAGAGGTCTGCCTGGAGCTAGTAAATTTTTAGAGCAAAAGATTAATCTATGGCCATTTGTACATGTCCAGTCACTTGTTATGAAATACACTACCATAACCCTTTTGTGTGCAAGGGGATATAGCATTCAGCAGATGGTATTTAAATGGTTTGCATTTTTTCTCCCATTTGGAAAGTAACAGTCTTGCACAATATTCACTAGTGGGCACTTTCTGGAAGTCTAGTTATATTAAGTCTACTGACCTGTCAAATGTGGAGTTTGATTAATTTTGCCACTTTAAAATTCCTGTTGCAGCTCCACCTGGTATGATTCATTTCCTTTAATAAAAAAATTATTTAGAATTCAGTCATGCTGTGAAAAAAAGTAATATTTTACTTTAAAGCCACTTCTCTTAGGGAAAAGTGAATCTTTTAGTGTTTTTGGCTGGTGAAGTGCCTTAAAGTCATTTTGAAGTTTAGGCATTAGATGCTCAGACCAGATCCAAAAGTTGAGGTGTAAGAGAAGTATTTGAGATAGTGTTAAAGTTGGGAGGAAATTACTGTCCACAGATTTTGGACACAATAACTGTGCTTGATCTCAGTTCAAAGCATCTGTCTCCACTGCTGGCTTGTTGAGCTTGAGGAACAGTTGGACTTTATTTCTTATTTACATGGATATATATTTCTGTAGAAACAACTGTTCTAGTAGAATTGATGAAACCTATCTTTTTATGGCTTTGTAGCATACACATTATATCCACCAAAGGTCTTTAGATCCTTTCTACCCCAAGTCCTCTTCTGCCCACAGGTCTTCCCAATAACTAAATTTCCTCCCCAGTTCATTACCCAAGGCCTTCCTGAGAAGCCATTGAGATAAGGCTATGGCATCATTGGTATCTGCGGTCCTAGAATAGGAAAACAGCCTTTTGCATGTCTTAAAATTTAGGAGGTAGAACTGGCTTCCAGGCTAATAGTAAGAGTTGTAAAATGCAAGCAATTAAATTTAAAATTAAAATTAGCATAACTAAAGGATATCATTTGCAGAACAGGATTTTAGCGGTAATTTGGCTTTTGACTCACAGCGAAGATGACATGTTGCAGACTCGAGAATAACAAAAACTGCCTCTGGAATGAATTTTCTTTTACATCTTGTTGCAACACATTAGATACATGCATTATTTATCATCACATGGATCTCATCTTAGTAAACTCCAAAACCTCAACTCAGTCACATTCTCTACTCTGATTAGAGTGCAGCAGGAGAGAATGATTTCAGGAACATCTCTGTGGTGGGGTTTCAAACACAGCTGTTGTAATCTGCTAAAACAACTGCATTAACATAAATACTGACAATAAATAAACCCAAGAGATCTCCCTGTTTTACCATCACTTGCCAGCATATACTCCAGAAAACTGAGAAAATGCAAGAACTGAGGCCATAGCCTAACTCTTTCTCCAAGACTCTTTTTGTATTTGCACACAAATACAATCAAACTGACTCTAGCATCAAATGAGAGGTAAGGAGATTTCTGAGATCCCCCTGAGAAGAAATGCATCCTGCTTCCAAAACTTGCCTGTGCTATGATCAAAATTGAGTTCTGCTTAAACTCAGCTTACACCACTTGACCACTTCCTACAGTAGGAGCAGAACAATTACAGGTGCTGACATGAAACTCATCTGAATGGGGAAAAAAAAAAAAAGGATACCGCTGCTGAAGTTTGAAAAGATGTCTCTGAACTGTCTCCATTAATGCTGGGAGAAGGTTGTGATTCTGGGACCCTTCCCAGCCAAGCCTCAAAGATAAAAAGTAGAGCTGACTTCTGTGATTGAAACAGCTTGACTTCAGTTGGTGAAAAAACAAGAGGAGAAACAATAATAATGCAGCCATATTATAAACCCCAAGTTTCATTCACAGAAATATACATTTCTTACAGGTATACAGACAAAAATGATACCATTTTATTAAAAAAGACAAGATATGGACTATCAGAAGTGTTTTTTCTCTTCACTTTGTTACACCAGCTTTGCTCTGGAACAACCCCACAGATTCAGTGGCATCAAGCTGATAGTTGAGAATCAGGTTTTGTGTTAATGAGTTCTCATGGGCTTGCCTGGTGAAAAAGTAATATTTGGAACAAGAACATGAAGTATCTGAATACACGCCACATTCTCTCCATTCTGCTGTTCCACCTGGAGCTGGGTGTAATGTACACAAGGTGAGAGCTAGCAAAACTCTGTAAAGAGATTTCCAAACATGACTACCAGGAATGTCAAGTGACTTATCTGGCTAAAAACTAATCAGAGAATCAGAGAAAGATTTATTTCTATCTGCCAAACTACTTTTATCCATATTTCTGACAGAGCTCAAAAATAAGTTATATGCTGAAAAACTTAGCATCAGAATTAAGATTTCATTTTATTTTAAAAAATGAATTTGATAAATTCCTGAGTGAATTCAAGATGACACTTTTTACCCTCTTTCCCAGATTTTAAGATTAAGTTTTTGGCTTGTTTCTAACAATATAAACCCCTTCATCAAATGCTAAGGAATCACAGTATAAATAGGAATTATACACCAATGAATAGCTGGAATTTGATATTTTTGTACAAGTTGAACAGTTTAATGAAGAATAATATTCTCCCTTCCTTTCTCCTTCCTGTCTTCTGGATCATGGCCCATGTTGTGAGGAAGGAAAAAAATAAAATTGAACAAAAGGAAAAAGAAAGGAAAGGAAAGGAAAGGAAAGGAAAGGAAAGGAAAGGAAAGGAAAGGAAAGGAAAGGAAAGGAAAGGAAAGGAAAGGAAAGGAAAGGAAAGGAAAGGAAAGGAAAGGAAAGGAAAGGAAAGGAAAGGAAAGGAAAGGAAAGGAAAGGAAAGGAAAGGAAAGGAAAGGAAAGGAAAGGAAAGGAAAGGAAAGGAAAGGAAAGGAAAGGAAAGGAAAGGAAAGGAAAGGAAAGGAAAGGAAAGGAAAGGAAAGGAAAGGAAAGGAAAGGAAAGGAAAGGAAAGGAAAGGAAAGGAAAGGAAAGGAAAGGAAAGGAAAGGAAAGGAAAGGAAAGGAAAGGAAAGGAAAGGAAAGGAAAGGAAAGGAAAGGAAAGGAAAGGAAAGGAAAGGAAAGGAAAGGAAAGGAAAGGAAAGGAAAGGAAAGGAAAGGAAAGGAAAGGAAAGGAAAGGAAAGGAAAGGAAAGGAAAGGAAAGGAAAGGAAAGGAAAGGAAAGGAAAGGAAAGGAAAGGAAAGGAAAGGAGTTTCAGTTGGAAGGGCCCTACAACGATCATCTAGTCCAACTGCCTGGCCAGTTTGGGTACTGACCAAAAGTTAAAGCATGTTTTTAAGGACATTGTCCAGTGCCTCTTAAACACTGACAGGCTTGGAGCATCAACCACCACTCCAGGAAGCCTATTCCAGTGTTTGACCACTGTCTTGGTAAAGAAATGCTTTCAATTGTCATGTTTAAATCCCCTCTGATGCGGCTTGAACCCTTTCTTCATGGCCTACCACTGAACACCTAAGAGAAGAGTTCAGCACCTCCCACTCCACTTCCTCTGCTCAGGAAGCTCTAGAGAATAATGATGTGCATCGTTTCCATGGCACGGTCCTTCCTGGTGTGGACCAGCCTGCTCATGCAGTTCTTTCCTCTGTTTCTGTCATTGTTATTGCAAGAGGAATAGAAGCCTACTTCCATCTCACAGGGCTCAGTCCTGTTCCTTTTAAAAACAATGACAAAAGGTGCACATCTCACTTTCTGACAAAATCACTTTATACAGTTCTGTACATACAAAAGACCTGACTGACATTTAGGTACAAGTAACTTTTGCCTTTACCAGCTCTGTGTTTTGTTTCAAAGTTTCTAAGAGTCCCTCATAAAGCAGTGTATAGGTGGGCAATATTTTGACACGTATCTTGAACTGAAGATAAGTAATTATCCAATGGGGGAAGAAAAAAAAAATGTGGCAATGGTTTCCATCTAACAAGAATTTGACTGAGCTTAAACACACAAAGTTTGTAACAAGAAAAGCTTCCTCTGACAGTCTGTATAAAAAACTTTACTAGAGTACCATAAAACTGTCCTGAATGGGAGATTACAGGACACTGGCTTGCAAAAGAAAGCATTAAATGCCTTTAAAAATTTCATTTTTAATAGCTTATATCTGGATATTATATAACCTTTTCTTGCTTAGTTTGGTAAAATAGCTGAAAAGAACTGCTCTTTTTGCTATTTCAAATAAGAGAAAAACACTATTGGAAAGTGTTAGTCACCACAAAATTTGTTATCAGTTCTGAAGATTTGGTCTGACGGATGTGTTCCAAAATTTTAATGTTAATAAAATCATCCAGCTTCTGGATGTGAAAATTTGTAGACTCCAAGTATGGTTTTTGCTGTTGCTAGTCAGAAAAATAATAGCTTTTTTTTTTTTTTTTTTTTCATGTCTCTGCTTAGTGCTGAATTTTCAGGGATAAATAGATGAAGAAGTAAATGCAACCCCAGAGAATATTGTGTCAAAAGCGTAATGTTCTCTGGAATGGCATCATACACTGTCCAAGGTTCAAGCTTAACCTAAGCTGTACAGTAAAATGGGGAATGCTGAAATCTGTATGTGAACAAGTATTCAGCCTTCACCTCAGGAAATCTTGAAATGATGGTTTCAATCTTTTGCACCCCAGAAGATTTAAAGATATTTTGCAGATAATACATGTGCTCCTTCTAGTCCAAGTCAGGTTTTTAAACCAGAGCACCTTGCTATAGGCAATCTGTGGTCTCTTAGAAAAGGGCTTTGCTGCCTCAAACTTCTTCACATATCCCCTGCCAAACACAGGTAAATGTTGACACAAAAGCATGAAATGCACCCCAGTGTTGTATTGCCAAGCACAAATATACTAATTCCTGAACTCCAAATCCACTCTTTTCCTATCTACTGTTAAATTCAATGCGTCCTTGTAGACAAGATTTGTGCTTGTAATATCACATAAATTACCAGGAAGGAAAAATAACAGAGACAATTTTGCCCTCTCAGCACTGCTCATCTTTTATTTTTAACAAGGAATAGAGTATTGCTAGTACAGGTGGTGATCTATCTTCCTCAGCTTTAAATATAAAACTATAACATTTTTTTCCAAGATATCTCTGAATTTCAAATGGCAGGACGGTAGAAAATATTTTGGGAAAATCATTATATGCTTTACCTTCTCACATATGCCCAGGGCATTTGTTTTGGCTATTCTCAGGCATAGCATACCATGCTGGGTGGACTTTTGTTTTTATAGCACGTATATATGTTCTTATATAAAACCTACCCACTTGCCATTGTTTTTACTGAGGTGTTTCCATAAGCTTTTTGCTGGTGGACATTTTCCTCACCCAAAGCATACAGCAAAGCTAGCAACAGACATTTTAAAGTTGCTTCATGGTGTAAAATATAATGAATGCAAATATTTTATCGGTTGGAGCATCCGGTTTTCTGTATACATTTGTATACTCATTATCAAACTTGACTGTGGTCTTCAAACTGAAGTCAAAGTAAAGCCTCCAGTCAGTCAGGTCTAATGTATTTATGAATATTTCTGTTTTCCAACATGTAAGGATTATCTTAATTAAAAATAAAACCCCACAAAAACTGGAAAAAGTGTAATTTATGACCAGCATTATGAACAGGTTTTTTTTTTGACTGTTTGATCAAACACTGAATAACTTGGAAATTTCATTTAATGAACTTTCTCTTATACAATTTTCAAGCAAGTATTGTGACCAAGACTTTTCATTGGAAAGAGTAAAGTAACATGTAAAAGAAAATTCTGTTTATTGTAATTTTTTTTCACTTATTGTAATTTTTTTTCACTCATTGTAATTTTATCTCAGATATCCAAACTCTAGAGGACTTAAAGTTTTATTTTGTATTAAGTTTTCTAACAGATTCTTTGGACCATATAACTTCCCTCTCTTCACAATCACAAATTCATAAATTCTGAGTTTGAAGTGTATTGTGAACTTGATCAAATGAATAGCCTTGCTGTGCCACACCAGGGTAACTCAAAGTAGAACTTAGATAAGCATCAGCCCTGAAATTGCATTAATAAGGTAACATTAGAATATTTTCATTCAGTCTTTTGTTTCTTTTTTTTTTTTTTCCCCAAATAATAACAGCAATATCAGGCACCAATTCTGGCTTAGAAGAGTTGAATAAAACAGAACAAATACACCTGGAATAAGAAACAAAAACACATTGATAACAAATACATACAAGCTGATGACAAACCAGACCTGCCCATACTGTATGAATGAATACAATATCATTTCTCTTTATACACAATATACATTAACCAGCAAATACCAAACAAAAACCCAATTTCTCTGCTGTGTCACTATGATGGTGCTATAGTAAACTAATCTGCTAATTTGAATCCCAGCTGGAGACTTCCACTTAGTGCCTGGAGAAGTACATGGTTTATTGAAATGACTGCGATACATACCAGGGACAGCAAAACACTCCCAGGACTTTATTACTCCTGAATCTCCTGAAAGTTAGGAATTAAGCTCACTGTCATCATCACTTTCCAACAGAGAATTAAAAAAATTAGGTGATTGTCTGAAACCCTAGCAACGTTGAAAATTAAGTATTTTATTGATTGTTGCAAGAGCTCACCAGGTGGGAATTTCAGACAGCCATAGAGATTCCCCTGGGTAGCTCCTGCTGAGTCAAGTCCAATTTATTTGCTTAAATCTGTTGATGAATGTAGCGGGTGGATTGTCACAGAGATTCTTGCTGCAAGATCAATCAAATTGTACGTGAACAAAACATGTAGATAGTCAATAGAAACTCTTCCTACAGATGCAGAAATGGTCACGTAAGGCAGCTCTTTAGTAAGCTATTTTGGACAAGTTTTGTATGTAGTTGAGACAATCAATAACAATTTATTGCACATATGCTGAAGTGGCCACGTACAGGCCAGCAGCATTCTATGAAATGAGCAGGAAAGCATGTCAAGGAGTCTCACTCTATCCAGCTGAAGATGCTGCTGTGAGAACCCTTGCAATGGAGACTCCTTTTACCACCAGACAGCCACAATCCCCTGTGCCCTGTGCATGACCTTGTGCCACAATCCAAAGTAACTAATTTCTACACAAAGAATTCTGAGCGTTTGTGCAACACCAGCACCCAAGTAATGCAACTTGGTAACAAGAAATGATATAGATTTTTCAGAGTAAGTGCGTAGTAAAGGAAAGCAGGACACTGAGTACTCTTCAGGATGTCAAGACTGAGATTCACAAGAACGGTTTAGCACTAGATCAGCCTTACCAGAGAGGTTACATTGACTTCCAACAAGAAGATTTTAAGATGTAGTTGGATAAAGCTCTGAGCAGTCTGATCTGGCTTCAGAGCTGACCCTGCTTTAAGCAGGGGCTTGGAGTAGAAACCTTCTCTTTACTTCCCATCTGAATTTTCATATGGGCATGTGATAATAATATAACAAAAACACAAGATGATGTTTACATCTCTATCAGAAGTGAAAGATCCACACAAGTGAAATGGACACTTCTCAGAATAAGGGTACTCGGAATGCTCTTGCTCAGTGACAGTATTCCGAAGGGGAAGAGGGGTGGGTAATGACTGAATGCTCTGGGACATCTACACACACCTGGGTGACCGACAGAAGACCAAATCCTAAAAGAAAGAAAGCAATGATTCAAAAATAAGAGGACAGGACAGTCCTCAGGAAGGAATGGTGGAGACAGAATACCTGCTTTTTACGAAGTAGTTATCAGACAATATGATATGAGCTAATTTAATAGGGAGCCACAGGCAGTTGTCTTTGAAAATGGTTTCTAACTGCAGAAGGAAACACAGTGGCTGTAAATGATGCATACGTAGTATTTAGAAATGAAAAGGAGAAAAGGGAGTAAGTTTTCAGAGAGGTAAAAATGTGGGAGAGTCTCAGATCACTTGGAAAGGAAGATTCTGTGTAGATGGAAAGGACTATGAGAGGATTAGAGGGAAGAGATGGGGACAGGCAGGAGGAAAAACTGGAAACATTTTACTATACCCCTCACCAGAGTGCTAGGCATCTAGCCAAATTTATTTCACAGGCATAAGAGTCTAATATCATTGTAGAATATCATAAAAGTCCTTTGACTTCATACAGACTTTTTGTTCACTTTAAGAAAGCTGGTTATATATAGGTATTGACTTAAAATACAGAAGAGTTCCCAACAGTGGCTGGGATAAATTTCAAATCTGTTTTATAGCCTTAGCTGTTCTAAAGCCAAAAGAGGATATTAGAAAAGAGCTAATCATAATTATTACTATGAGCAACAATGATAATATCAGAGGCGTTTCAATGTTCTTCCATTTCAGAGGACCTCATAAAGTTCAGGAAAATGTCTGACTCAGTTCATAACGGGAAACCTTTTCAAAAGTACCAAAGTAGTTTTGGAGCATAAGTGACTTTGGCCTCCCCTGTACCCAGGGGAAGAACCGGCTGAAAGGACACATGAGTCATCCTTATAAAGCATGGATGGATGCATTAGGAACTTGGAAATAAACATTTGCTATTATTTCACAGAGTATTAGTATTTGTTCTACCCATCACCTGTTTCTGTGGACAATATCTTAGGTAGACACAGAATTGATTTTTGCTGGAGTATACTAACTGATTCTTTTAAGGAATACTGTGCAATCCTCAACAAAACAGAGGCTGTGAAGCAACTCAGTGGTCTGCAAGTCAATGGTGTACATCAGACCTATAATTCAGGATGTCTAGGGTAGCAGGTTTAGTCCCAGAGCAGTGCGACTCAAAATACACTGATTTCCAAAATACACTATGTTCCCCTTACTCCTCCCATGCTTTTCCACATGAATCTTCAAAGTCTACACCTCCTTCAGTGGGAGAAGAAGAGAGGGCGGGATAGCACTGGCAGATTTGCTGGGAGCTTGCAAAAAAACCTTGCACATTCTGCTAAATCCTCTCTCTGTTCGCAGACAAACCTTTCCCACATGATATTTTTCATCTTCCCTTAAGGAAAGGGAAGGTGAGAGGACGAGGACCTTGCAGTTTTGAGAACCTGGTGAATTGGAGACTTACTGTCTTGGAGCACACATCCATGGATCACCAAGACACATACTTTCCACTTTAGCATACCTAGACTAACATGGGAAATAGAATAGGAATTCTATTCTATTCAATAAGTAGAATAGAAGAGAATAAAGAAATAGAATTCTGCTCAGGGCCACCTGTGCAATAAATTTATAGAGATCAATGTGTGCTCCAGACAAGTGTAAAAGCTTTCAGTGAAGTCTTTTCTTTGTAAGATATGCTCGTAATAGCAACATTGCCTAGAATTGCACTGGTCTGTCCTGGACAGATGGAGAAAGAAGCAAGGGGACTCTAAGAACCAACATAACTATTTGTCCTATATACTCTTTAATGTGAAATGCTTGAGTGCAGTGGAGGTGGAAACAACACTAAATCATCAGACAAACACATAACATATAGGGAGACCTGAGTCAAATCTTATTTGCATTGCTTTTAGCAGTGAATTATTTTCAGCTTCAGTAGATTTTGTCCTGATTTACAGAATGAAAATTTTAAAAGTGGAAATCAGCCATTTCTTCTCCATTCTCTATTTATAATTCTGAATTTATTTCAGCATTTCAGTCAAATATACCTGTAATTTATGTGGAGCAAAAGTCACAAATTCTCTAAGTGTTTGTCTCCCCCTATAAAACAGTTTAAATTGTTTTCCACAAGATATTTTCCATCTTGAAGGAGCACTGATCAAAGTAATGGAATCGACACCAAAGCAAGCATTGCTGTGGCTAGTTCCCTTAAGTTGTTTACATATATTACCTGTATAAAAATTATGTGGTTTTTTTTTTTGTTTTTTTTTTTTTTTTTTTGTGTGTGTGTTTTTGTTTTTACTGTTGCACGAAAAGTTTTCTCTGGTGCTTCCTAATACAAAGAAAAACATTTTTCTGTAACAGCCACAGAGTAACTAGATAGATAGAATGTGAGATACAGGATATGGTCAAAATGTAGCATGGTAGGTCTGACGGAAGACAGACTTAGGCTCAGTCAGTTTAATTCTGGACGTCTTTTAATTAAGATGGTGATTATGACTAGCTTTCCAGAGACATTACAAGACAAGTAAACATACTGAAATTGTATATTCAATTCTCATGAGCGTTCTTGAATTGTTTTACTGAAAGTGTGTGTTTCAGTAATCCAAGCCTGTTAGAATACCAACTCAAAAATTCATCTTTCTGCTTTTCATTTGAATTTTCCAAGTAGGTTACATCCCAAGTAGATATGATATTTTAGAAAGTTCACATACAAAATGTTATTGAAAAGTACTGTAATGGATTGGTTGGCATACATAGGCATGTATATGTGGCTGTGTGTGCATAAAATTGCCTCTGCTGGATAGCATCAAAACTGCCTATATGTGTATAAAAGATCAAGCAAATAAACAATTTATTTTAACATAAAAAGAAGGAGGTTGAAGTTCTACATTGTCCTGGTATGAATGGTCTATCCAGCAGGTATTAGTGGCTTCTGTGGCAGCAGGTTCACAAACTCTTGAGGATATCTGAGTCAGAAAAGTTCTGACTTGTTGAGCAAATTTGGTCAGATCTGTTGAGCAAGATATTATTTCTGAGTTTCAACGAGGTGAATCAAATCCAGTTTCTGTGTGCAAATTTTCTTGCAATCCAAACTCTGCAAGGCTAGCACAATCTTGCATAAAATAGTTTCCTGTTCTAGTCCTAAAATAAACTGTTCCTTTCCACAAGTACAACAGCGTTACTTGCTTGATGGACAAGATACTCAGCTTGTCTGAATCTGCACATCTCTGGAGTTTAACAAGATGCAACCATGTATAAAAGCTGAGAATCTGTTCTGTGAATTGCAGTCTGGCAGTAATCTGTATTTGTATCTCCTTATCTTCTTAGCACAGCCTGAATGAGGGAAAATTAAAAAACTCACAAGTCTTACACTTTGTGGTGACCAGATTGGTTGGGAACGTTGTTTGAGTTTTGTAGGGTTTTATATAATTTTATAGATCATTTAAAACGTATCAGTTCAGCTGGATGGGTTTGTCACTTAGCCCCCAGCATAAAGCACAAATTACATCCTCCAGCATAAAGTGCAAGTCACTTCCTGAACTTCCTACCTTCCTTTCAATTACTTTTATTTTTAATTAAATCAAAAATGCCCTAAGAAGGGACTTCAGACTTAGACTTTGTTGTCTCGATAGGTGATACTGTTATCTCCAGTGTCAAGAGTGACTCAAAAGAGTTTCTTTGTTTCCCTCTATTCCTGGTTAAAAGCATACTCCTGATTTACCATTTGAGCTGAAGAACATTTTTCTTTTTATGTATACCTGTCTAGTTCTGTGATAAATGGCACTTAAGACTGTATTGTTTACCAGTTAGTGACCTGATGTGTGTTTATTTTTAAGTCCTTTAAGCTCCATGACTATTATTTTTTATTTAGACACATTCTCCCTTGTCCCTTTGTTTCACCTGCCTTTAATAGACTATCATTATCTTTAAATGGATGTCAGATGTGCTTCTCTCTACAGGAAAAGTACTTTTAATCTTCATTGCACATTGCAACCTTTAGCTCTTTCTTATCCATCCTTCAGCTACAGCAATGCTGAATGACTACAAGGCTCACATCTCTTTAAGGGCACTGATGTTCTCTGTACCTTATTAGGATTTTTTTTTTCATCCCTTCCAGCTAAAAAAATGACAAATTGACAAGATAAGAATTTGTAAGAACTGTGGTGTTTTAACAGACCCTTTATCTCTTATACTCCATAATCCCTGTGGAGTTTCAGAAATGGTTGGCCTGTGATGAAGCACGCCTAAGCAGAAACTGAACAACCAAATGCACTGCCTTCTGTTCTAACATCCACTAAGTAAAACTGTGCATCTTTTTGTCCATATAAAATGAAAATTTTTGACTGAAAGGTGATTGATATTCTCTTGATTTAGAGAGCTCCACAAACATCACAGAATTTGAAGGGTTCTGAACTTTGAGTTTACTTCACAGAAACTTACTAAGCTGGGAGGTGCAAATGTGTCCAAAAGTCCCCTAAGTGTCAAAGGATGTGACCTGTAAGAAACATTGTGTTCCCTTTCCATGTTGCAATGCTTTTATACATTCAGGGCAAGCAACGAGATTAAATATAAGATTATTACAGGATTAATCACTTGTCAACTCCAGCAGGCAGCTCAGCCACACAGCTGCTCTTTTGTTCCCTCCACAGTACGATGGGGAGAGAATCAAAAGGGAAGTCAGAAAATGCATGGATTGAAATAGGCAGTTTAATATATAAAGCAAAAGCTGCACACGCAAGCAAGGTAAAATAAGGAATTCACAGAATCATAGAATTGTTAAGGTTGGAGAAGACCTCCAAGATCATCAAGTCCAACCATCAACCCAACACTACCATGACCACAAACCATGTCTTGAAGTACTACACTCACATGTTTATTGAACACCTCCAGGGATGGTGACTCCACCACCTTCCTGGGCAGCCTGTTCCAGTGCCTAACCACTCTTTCAGGAAATAAATTTTTCCTGATATCCAATCTAAACCTCTCCTGGTGTAACTTAATCCCATTTCCTCTCATGCAATCACTAGTTACTTGGGAGAAGAGGCTGACTCCCAGCTCTCTACAACCTCCTTTCGGGTAGTTGTAGAGTGTAGTAAGTTCTCCGCTGAGCTTCCTCTTCCCCGGGCTTGTCACGGACAAGGCTAAACAACCTCAGTTCCCTCATGTTCCCCAGATGTGTTCCCAGACCCTTTACCAGCTTCGTTGCCTTTCTCTGGACTCGCTCCAGTCCCTCAATGTCTTTCTTTTACTGTGGCACTCAGAACTGAACCCAGTATTCAAGCTGTGGCCTCACCAGTGCTGAGTCCAGGGGCACAATCACTTCCCTACTCCTGCTGGTCACACTGCTTCTGATAGAGGCCAGGAAACTGTTGACCTTCTTGGCCACCTGGGCACGCTGCTGGCTCATGTTCAGTCGGCTGTCCACCAGCACCCCAAGGTCCTTTTCTTGCTGGCAGCTTTCCAGCCACCCCTCCCTAAGACTGTAGCATTGCCTGGGGTTGAGAATGAAATGCAGGACCCAGCACTTGGCTTTGTTAAACCTCATACTGTTGACCTTGGCCCAATGATGCAACCTGCCCAGATCCATCTGCAGAGCCTCCCAACCTTCCACGCAGATCAACACTCAAGTCAGTTTGGTGTCATATGCAGACTTACTGAGGGTGCACTCAATCCCTTCATCCAGATCATTGATGAAGATGTTAAACAAGACTGGCTCCAAAACTGAGCCCTGGGGAACGTTGCTTGTGACTGGCTGCCAATTGGATTTAACACCTACAGCATTTCCCCTACAGCATAGATGGCATGACAAATTCTGATGCCTACCAAGATTTCTTCAAAACCATGCCACAGTTAGGTGACCAAGGAATTTGACCCAAAAACTATAGCACAAGTTGTTCTTTGGTGCGGTGTCAAGAAGCAGGAAGACCATAACTGCACTAGTAGAGGAAATATCCACAGCAGAGCAGCACATAGGCAGCATGATGGAAGTGTGATCCAACCTTAGGCAGCTAGCAGTCACACCTAGCCCAGTGTTCACCACCAAGACTATGTTGAAGAAGTCAAACTACAGAAAGAAGCATTTCTTCTGCATTATTGTTTTGCCAATGACCAGGCCCAACAAAAATGATAACACCAGCAGGGAGATGAAGCAATATGCAGACTGTATTGTAGACAGAAATGTTACTGTATGAATGATCGCTGGGGGTACAAACAAGTCAACAAGCTCGTACATGATCGACGCCACCCCCAACGATCCCACAAATGACATGACCCGGCCCACAACAGGTGATATAAACAGTGAACCAAGGTTGCCCATAGTTGGCATGGGAAACAGCCAGACCAGCCAGTTACACACGTAAGAAAAGGGTGCCCACATGGCAACTCTCACCCGATCGACCCGTGTTTGCAAAGGTCTAAACAGACCAGGGCCCAGCTCCAGGGAGAGTCAGGAGGTCTGCCCTGAACCAGGAAGCTCTGTGGAGTGCACTCCACAGACAGACACTCCTGACTCCCTGCAAGTGGTCCCAGCTTTTATCCCCAAGCAGACACCTGACCTTTGTCAACTCAGTGGGGTACCCCTGGGGCTCATTTCCCTTCTGGCTCTCCCTGCAGGGCCGGCCGCACCCTGGGGGGAAGCTATAAGGCAAACTCACCACCTCTGTATGAAGGGCTGTGGGAATCACCCATATGTCAACCTTACTTCAGGGGCTTGGGGTTCAGACCCCAGCATTTCAATTATTTCCTCTACTTTCATGTTTCCAGCTACTTTAATAATTCCCTGAAATTTCTGTTTCCCCAGTGATTTTAAACTCTGACCTTTCCTTTGCAGAAATATATTTTTAAAATTCAATACCTGGTCTTACAACCATAGTAAATGCTAACTTTTCTGATTGGCTTTGCTTTAAAAGTACAATCTGCATGGGCAAGTGATGAATTCGTAGTTTTAACCCAAGCTCTCAGAGGCACAGATTAATGTGGAATAACACAAAATCTTTAGTTCTTTCAGTCTGGAAATCTGCTCATCCTGTATTTTTTTCTCACTAGTTTTCCCTGTCTGTAAAATTGATAAAATGGCTCTGTTATGATTTTATAAATAATGTGTGTTGAGAAAGGGATGTAATTCAGGCTCAGGGATTCACTGAGAGGAAGGAGCTTCCTGGAGACAAGTTGCATTGTAAACCTGGGAGGGGAAGCCTGTCTTCTGAAAGAGGTTTGGTTGTTCAAAAAGGAGTAGATTATATTTGTCATTGTTGAAGATTTAGAAGAGCACAGGGCTGCTGAGACCTGCATCTCCATTTTCATCTCTCTCTGTCTGCGACTTTACAAGAATACATCATGCTCACAAACAGGATTCTTGGTTCTCTCACCAAAAACATTTTGAGTATCTTTTTCAGATGTTACTTGTTTCTGTGTCTGTAATAATAAATGTAAGGTTTCTATTGAGCTTGAGAATAAGCTTCAGTATCAGGTGTTTTCTGTGCTGCTTAGTAAGCAGTGAGACAGTACACAAGCCTTGATGCTTTCCTGAGTGTCCTCCAAAATGACACAGGGATTACTTTTTTTTTTATTTTCTGCTGGGTACCAGAGAGCATACTGTTTTCCCCATATAGTAACACCTTGCTGCATCTGTTCTTGTGGTTCCTACTGTTGCTACAACAACCTATCTTTTAACTTAGTGAAGAAAAGGATGAAAGAAAGTAGAAAATTATGGAAGAAGCTAAAAGAGAAGTGCAGCAGACTATAACGTTATCATCTGCCCATTGTGAAGGACAGTCTGAGACCATTTTATCTTGAAATTGGCTTGGAGGCAGAATATGACTGGAGAGGTTGTGATTTCACTTCAGAATTGAAATACTGTCTCTAGAGAAGTACATAATAATTTTTCCACAGGATCAGTCTTCATTCCAGTTCTTAGGAAGAGAACAAATTACTTCAAGCCTCTGAATAGCAGTCTGGATCCTATAATGTACAAGTACCTGGGTACTTCTGATATCTAAGGAATATGCTACAAAGGTGCAGTCTCCATACATTGCAGCTGTTTTCAGTGCTGATCTGGAGGAGCTGAGGAATCTGCTTCACTGTTCTTGTGGCTTGGTAATTTTTTGTTAATATCTTACCTAGGGGACCATTTGTTGGTCAAGTGGTCAAAAAGACCATTTGTTGCAAATTAAACTGATTTTTTCTTGGCACTTTCCCAGTGGCCAAAAAGAACAGGTGATGGATCACCTCCCAATTTTTAACATTCTGCTGTGTACTGTAAAGCTTTTACCATGTTTCCTTTCAGTCTTTTTTTTTTTTTTCCCCAGGTGATTTTCAACATTTTTCAGTTTGCAGCTCCTAGAGATGTTCCAGTGAATGTACTAACCCTTGCATGCTTGATCAGTACCTTGAACACTAATTTTGGTAGGTTATACTTTCCTAAGCTACGATTTGACCTCTGAGAATGTATCCACAAACCCTTGCACTTCTGAAGAACACAAACTGTGAGGCAAACTTTCTTGGACCCTAAATCATCAACCCCTTTATAAAGAACATTTTCCCTACCATTTATTTGCATACAAAATTTTTTATTCTATAAACATTTTACCTTTTATTGCCTTCCTCTGATCTTTCTTTACGTTCTTAATATTTTTCTTGAAAAGTAGGTGGCAAGCTAGATGCAAAATCCAAGCTACACACATCAGTGCAAAATACAACTTGAAAATTATTCCCCGTTAATTATTATCAAGTGTAAGATGTGCTTTTGCAAGATCTAGCTGTTGACTTGTACTTCATTGTGTTTCCAGTAGAACCCTTGGGACTTTTTATGGCATACTGTTATTTAGATAGGGACATATAATTTCATATCTTCATGTTTTCTTTCAGAGGGAATACTCCTTGGGGGTGGGGATAAATCCTATGTTTTACTTTGTTTTTTTATGACTGAAGACAATGAGTCTTCATGTAATGCCACCAGCAAAGCTTTTGACTTGGAAGGTCAAAGAAAGCATACTCCACCTAATGAGCAAATACTCTACTCATTAGCCAAAAAAATTTGCTAATGAACAAGAGACAAAGAGATGTCTGAGGTACTTTTTACTTTGGGCCTCACTACCAACCTCTCTTCTCTCACTCTCAATGGATGGACCATCAGACAGGGACTGGAGGAGCAAAGTTCCTCCCACTATAAGAGAAGATCAGGTTTGTGACCACCTGAAGAACCTAAACATCCATAAGTGTATGGGACCTGATGAAATCCACTATACACTATACCATGTTGCTCAAATCCCATGCAAGCTAGCCCTGAAAAGTTCAGGAGAGGAGGCATCCACAGCTCCTCTGGATAACCTGTTCTAGTATCTCACCACTCTCACAATGGTGAAGAGCTTCTTCATTACATCTAATCTAAATCTACCGTCTTCCAGTTTGAACCCATTACCCCTCTTCCAATGGCTACACTCCCTGATAATGACTCCCTCCCCACTTTTCCTGTAGGCCCCCTGAAATGAAAGGCTACTATAAGGTCCCACCAGAGCCTTCTCCTCTCCAGGCTGAACAACCCCAACTCTCTCAGCCTGTATTCCTAGAAGTGCTCCAGGCCTCTGATTATCTTTGTGGCCTCCTTTGGACTCGCTCCAACTGGTCCTTGTCCTTCTTATGTTGGGAGTTCCCTAAAGCTGTACATAATACTCCAGGTGAGGTCTTACAAGAGCAGAGTAGAAATTAAATAAGGGAAAAAGCTCAGACACATGGTAATGCACAACTTTTCTATCTTGAAATTCTAGCCAGTAACAACATTGTTAGAGGCTTAGTTTTCTCATTTAAAAAAACCACAAAATCTCTCATGTGGGCAGAGACAGGTATCACAGAGTTGTTAATTTTATTAATGTTTACTTAACCGAATAAAGGATGACCTTGTTGGTTTATAAGAAAAACAGATCTGAGATCAGGAAAACACTGGGGATATGTAGCTGCACGATTTAAAAAATACCATTTTGTTCTTTGCTTCCTCAAAATGCCTGGCTCTGGGAGATTTTTCAGTCAATGAGTGAGTGTCCTAGGATCTTAAAGAGGCAATCAGTAGTTTTCATAAGGAATATTAAATTAACATGTTATTCCTTACAACTCACTTATCTTTCTTATCAAGGCTTAAAACCTGAAGGGAAGAAATATAACTTTGGGGTTTATTTTATTATCAAAGAGAATTTTGCTGCTTAACAATAATGATTTAGGATCAATTGAAAAACACACTTTCCCCTACCCAC